>NC_090449.1:1078808562-1079066062 GCF_031143425.1 Pleurodeles waltl | reverse complement strand
ACCGCAACCCTGGCGGTCTCAAGCCCGCCAGGATCGTAATTAGGGCCAAAACCTTTGTAGCCCCTGTAAATATGGGCTTGCGTCAAAACCCATGGTTGGTTGCACGGTCACACCCATGCAAAATATTTGGAAATCTGGACCTAACTATGTTTAAGTTCCTGATCCAGAAATTAACAAGTTAAATCCACTCAGTGAAATCAGAATAGCAGAAAAACCAACCCACACTTAGCGGATCCGACTCTGGGCCCCCAAACCGAACTACCAAGCGAACAATGTATTTACCTGGGGGTTGTCCCACCTCCCCAAAACTACACCCCTGCTTAAATTACAATCAATTTGGTACGTCATCGCTTCTCGGTGGCCTCTGCCACAAGGTGTTTGTGACTTAAAGCTGTACATTCACCTTAGAAATGTGAAACCTACTGACTTTTCCAATGCTTGTTTATTAGTCTGATAGATTTGTACAGATTTTATCCATAGTGGCGTGTGATGCACACCAGTAATATTACCCTGGGAAGATGAAACCATGGTCTGGCTGCAGAGCTAAGAAAGAGGCAAAAGTGAGTGGAACTACTTTTATTCGAGGACTGAGGATTAGGAGAGGTGAGTGGATGTCATGCAGATGGTTTGTGAATGGGAGGCTCCTGAGAGGGAGTCAGGAATGAGTGAAGCCAGAAGAATGAGAAGTTAAGAGATGGAGACAGGGACCAGAGCACAGTGGTGCCATTCCAGATTATGTATACATTTATAACATAAAACAAGGGGGTTAAATTGAATGACAACAGATGTTGAGCCACCCAAGAGTGACAGCTTCCAGGAGGATGTAAAACAGGGAGCTGGACAAAAAGATAGCAGCATTATGGGCAGAGGAGAGTGGGGCATGGAGGAGACCAAGGATAGGTGAAACTATTCACCCAGAGCACATCTTGTTCTGAAAAACTGGCAATATTTCCACTATGGGTGAGGAAGAGAAAAGTGTGTTTTCTACAACTGAATACAGAAAATAACCTGTGTTCATGCTGGATGACTAAATGTGGTCGCGGTCCCTAATTTAGTAGTGGGGGGCACAAGCGGCACACACATGCACACTCACTCCCACCCACGCACTCACAGGTGCGCACGCATACTCGTACCTATCCATCCACATGGGTGGGCAGCGCCTTGAGACCCTTGCGGGTGAGTAGCTGCGCTCTACAAATATTGATTGATTGACATGCACACTGACTCACACCTATCTGTTTACAAACACACACATACACCCACCATTCAGAGACACATACATTTATACATTCACACAAACATCCAACATTCAACAAGCACTTACTGGGCTGCTGGGCTGGCATCTGGTGGTGGAGGGAGAATCTGAAATGACTTGATGGGTCCTGGAGGGTTCGGGGAAGGAAGAGACAGCTGGATATATCTCACTGCCTCCTCTCATATCAGCCAATAGGAGGAGGACCCACTCCTAGCTCCTCACAGAGTGGAGTGGGATTCCACCCCACTCTGTAACGAGGCATCACTGATGGAAAGTGAGCCCGGTGCATTGAAGCGCTGAGATTTGATCACGTTAGTGATGCTCGTCCTCGTCATGAGGAGGAGGACCTCACAGGCCTTTCCTGGGCTCCTTAGGTCACGCCCTGGGGGCTGTGAAGTGCTCAGCCCAACAAATCTTGGCTCACACTGCCAGGGGCCTGAACATTAGTGCTTGTAAAGCGCCTGGCTGCCTGACCTTCATATAGTGAATGCCTGTCAGGTTGACCTTCGCTCAGCCTGACACACCATCCTCATGCTTCGGAAAAGGGAGAGGGCAGAGCCCTTAATGAGGGGCCACCCTTGTCTAAATGGGTGTCCAATCAGAAATGCTAAACAAGCATGTTGTTTCAACAATGCAGTTGGCCACTCTTTCAACCAATCAGAAAAGGGCCCTATGCCAAGACCTGCGCCAAGCACAAAAGTTGAGCCAAAAACTGCCTGTGATTTGTGTCCGGGCCAGCGCTATCGCAGTGGTTCACAAACCACTGCAGGAAGCAGGAAAGGTGTATTTCATTCTTCTAGGTACTTAAAAGAAGAAAAAAAACATCCCCTCCAGCACTAGATATTAAGGGTTTTACAAAAGAAGGCGATATGTGCAGCAATGGAGCGGATTAGGTTGCAATTGACACATCAAGATTGTGATCAGGATTGGGACGTATTGTATGCCAGGTAATCTATATTAAAAAAACAATAAAGCAGAACTACATTATTGACAATAATCATTTTCTGGGAGGTTACTGTAGAATTTGCACGCTGCATTAGACATACAATACACTGTCTGCCCTTTAACAATTGTCTTATACACCTCAACACTGTTCTGATCCCAAGCAGCCTTCATGAAGCAGTGTCCAGTCACTAATAGAAAATAGATTTGGTTTACAACTGTGATCGAAGGCATGGATGAGAAGATAAGACTCCCAGGCTGGAGACGGTAGCGAGGTCCAGGCCGGTAGCCTACTCCTCTTGTCGGCCATGACCTCGCTCTTGTTCACTTGGTGGCAGACTTGACTTTGCTGATGGCGTAGGGGCTGGAGTCCTTGGGGATCCAGATGTCATCCTTGGCTTTAGTCCCAGGATCCGTCACCTCCTCCAGGGCTGCGGTCAGCTCAGGGCTGAAGATGTTGGTGGAGGTGCGGTAGGAGCGGATCAGACGGGGGAAGGACGTATCCGACGAGCTGTCGTAGTGGTTGACGTCTTCGTCTTCGCTCCCATGGTAGGCCTTCAGCTCATTAAGCTGAATGCTGCTGCCCAGGTCTGGACCCATAAACACCTTCTGAATGTCCTGAATAAATGCCATTTTAGGGATGAAGATGCAGAGCAGGAACACCAGTCCTACAGACACACCACAGAGAAAATACAGCCCAACCTTCTCCGGCAGACCTGCAGAGAAACAAGAGTGATTAAAGATGGTGGAACCGATCCCATGAATCAAGGTCCATAATCTCTTACTACTGTTATTCATTGAAGGACATAACCCCAAGTATTAGCAAACCTGTTTATCACACTGCTGAGCTCAGCACTGAGCCCACCACCACAAGCAGTACCAAACCTGGTCATTACACTGCTGAGCCCAGCACTGAGCCCACCACGAGCAGTACCAAACCTGGTTATTACACAGCTGAGCCCAGCACTGAGCCCACCACCACAAGCATTAGCAAACCTGGTTAATACGCAGTTGAGGGCATCACTGAGCCCACCACCACAAGCAGTACCAAACCTGGTTATTACACTGCTGAGCTCAGCACTGAGCTCACCACCACAAGCAGTACCAAACCTGGGTATTACACTGCTGAGGGCATCACTGAGCCCACCGCCACAAGCATTAGTGAACAAGCTAAAGTTTAATTGTTTAGTAAAATTAGCTTCCATAAAAAATACATTGCCTGAACCATTTTGTCAGGGCAATAATACCTGGGAAATGTTGTTAGCACCCTCTGCACTAATGTTTTCTTTCAGAAACTAGCAGACCCTCGCGCCCCAGGTGAGTGGTGGAGTTTGGGGGCCAGAGGGAAGCAGAAGGTTGCCACGGTGGCTCTCCATTTGTCCTGCTCCCTCTTGGCCCCACCACCACAATTATTGAACAGTGCCCCCTCTGCACCGCCCCCAAGGAGAAGAAAGACCTCATTACACACATTAATGTCTAGGTATGTCTCCATGCAAAACAGCCAATGCTTGAGACAAAACATGAGGCAACATTTTGGTGAACCCCCATCCTATGGGAACTTCTTCAACTAAAGTCTTCACCTTGAGGACACTGACAGCTGAGGCCCTTAAAATACATTATTAATGGGACTCTTATCTTCCCAGACACTTACATTAGTGAAATTACACAGCAATGGGAAGGGGCTTTCAGAATTACCTACTACAAGACTTCAGTAATGGTAGGCTACCATAAAATGTTTTAAAAACTGTATTTGGAATCTACAAATAGAGCATTGTAGTATGTAAGACACATATATTCATACTATTTTGAGCTGTTTGATTGGAGTGGCCAACAATTCCTACAGAATCAGGGGTGTAGCTTCAGGGGTGTGTTTGGAGTGTTACATTACCACCCCCCAAATAAACGTATTTTCTGGTAAATAGTTGGGTGCAGGCGTTTTAAGTCTGGTATGGTGAAGTGTTTGTTGGACTTCACCAGGATTTATTTACATACACACGGAGAAAACACATCCACATCCTCCCTCTTGAAAGTCTTCAAAAATGTTGTTTATTTTACACAAGATTGTGGTTTCTTCCATTTAGTACCCCTACCAATTTGCATTCCTTTTTACTCCCCCTGAAGACCTTCTCATACCTCCTGCCTGTGGTATAATGTAGTTTAACATAATATAGGGTCTCGTTTAGAAGTCGGTGGATGGGTTACTGCGTCACAGATATTCAGTCCACCGAAATCTAAATCCCATTGAAAATAATTGTTGGGAAATATGAAGCTCACAACCCCCCAGTCACTGACCACACGACGCCCCTGCTTCAGAATAATCGCACCTCCCATCTTTCAGCAGCATCAGTTTTACTTTTTTGTCTAATGATATATATGGTCTTGTCTCCAAGCATCTTTAGATAGCAGGTATTAATTGCTTAGATTATCTTTATGTTGGAGATCTGGCACTCGGTAAGAAGTTTTGGGTGCGCACACAGTTGGAGAGTACATGTAGTACAGTAGGCCAGGGGCGGTTCCTCCATAAGGGCGGAGGAGCGACGCCCCCCTGCCAGCAGCGGCAGCTGCAAACCTTTTCCCAAAACACGATCATAAACTGTGTTTATGATTGTGTTTTGGGAAAAGGGGCGGGGCCACGGGGTTACGTGCACTGAGTGGTGTGTACAGCGCTCTCTCTCAGAGTGCATGTGTGTTTGTCCGGCCATCTCGGGCCTCCCAAACACATGTGCGCACTGGGCTCTCACCAGGCCAGCATCACAGTTGCTGCGCTGGAGAGAGCCTGCACAGGCTCCCAGTCTGCCTGGGAGCGCCCTGGCTGGGCGCGCTGACGCTGCTCTGAGCAGCATCAGGATTGGCCGCAGGGCAGGCTGGGAGCTTGTGCCTGCAGCCATTAGGAGACAGAGGAGAACGGATGGAGCGTCGTGCGGCAGAGGAGGTGTTTTTTAAAAATTATTATTATTTTGTATTTATCTCCCCTCCCCCCCGCATGCGTGTGCTGCCCCTGCGAAGTACGAGCCACGACTGCAGTAGGCAGTGCCTCTTAGACACAATATGGTTTTATTGTTTGAAACCTTAATAATTTAGGGTTTTTTCAAGCTGTTGACTGCGTGCTACAGTGACAATTCTTGCTCTGCAGCCAGAAGAGAATTGGCATTATAACTGTGAAATGATGCGCACAGAGATGTCAATAGATTTTTTAGTAAAATTCACCAATACACATGGCAGCACCGTGAAAGGGTTAGATGACAAGTTTTAAGTCCTAACCAAATGAGCTGCCAGACCACAATTGTGAATCAGCACTGGTAGCTACACTATAGTTCTATCTAATAAACCTTGAAAGCCATTATGATGGTTATGAATCTAATGTCTCTATAATGCTCTTATCTCTTATTATGTATGCAAATGTAGGTAATTACAGTCCTTTTTTAAAATGTTTGATTATGTTCTATCTCTTGGTTTATCCATGTTTTCCCTTTTCCTTTACAATCTCTTTTTCATTACGCCATTCTTATTTGACCTACGTGTACTTACCTATATAATTCATCACTGTCGATTGGTCACATACATTGTATTAATTTTACTCCAAAAGGACTTTATCTACTAAGTTATTTATAAGCTCTGAAGATGCGATGATTTAATAAGTTATTATTTCGGAACCACGGGTTGGCTTTTTCCTGTTAATGTTGTTGAATTATAAATTGGGAAGACCATCTTAATTTGAAAACAATCTTTGAGCAAGCCATCTTCTTTTCAATTCACTAAAAAGTACAGAGTATTTAAAGCAAGTGTGAAAATGAGTCAATTTTCAGACCTTAACTCTGTCTATATAAGGTTTAAATTATGCAGTGCTAGAAAGAGGACACAAAGCATTGTGAGGTTTATAAGTCAGTCGACTTAGATACTTTCTTCTCAGTCATTGAACACCAGCCTACATGTTTGCTTGCAGTGCTTAAATCTATCTATCTATCTATCTATCTATCTATCTATCTATCTATCTATCTATCTATCTATCTATCTATCTATCTATCTATCTATCTATCCATCCATCTATTTATCTATCTGGCCCCAGAATACATACTCTGATTCAAGAATTTTGAGGATAGAATATTGAATTGTAAGTGCATGTAGAGACATGTATATATATTATATTCCTAACTCCTCATACACATACTTTGAAGATATGTATATATATATATATATAGTCCAAACACAAGTCCCGGAATACAGGAGCTCATACAGCGGTCATGGATGGGCTCCGAGAAGCCCTAATATATCTTCAAACACTCCCTTGAAATAACAGGAGAACCAGGACACCTCCAAAATACAGTATTCCTTGAATTAATTTATTCCAGCATGAAACATGTTTCATGCTGGAATAAATTAATTCAAGGAATACTGTATTTTGGAGGTGTCCTGGTTCTCCTGTTATTTCAAGGGAGTGTTTGAAGATATATATATATATATATATATATATATATATATATATATATATATATATATATATATATATATGTATACATATCAAAGCACACTCAATCAACTTTCCACAATAAACCTTATATCTTATCAATTAAATTGGATTTAAAGGAGTGCAAAGTAGGCTGCTTCGAGAGTTTTCTAAACTGTTGAAGTTTTATGAAGAGCAAAGCTAATTAAGTTCTTTTTAAAAAATCATTAGCTGGCCTCAGCTCAGAGCCCTCCCTCCCACATATCTTTCATCCGATGGAGGATGTTCAGCCTCCACACTCAAAATTGTTTTGCTGGAGGATGTCCTACTTGGGACATTCTGCATGAAGAAAGCATCACTCCAGGACGGCCTGGAAGGATACAACTTACCTCATGTAAATTTAGGAAACTTCATCTGCTTTGGAAAATGTGGAGTTTCCTAACTCTGCCAAACTTCATAAGTGAAGTTTTAATTTAACTCACAACTCATTTAAAATAACTTTAGACACAGCAAGAACATTTTGGGACATTAGTGGGGAACGGCATGTTTAAAACGTTTACATGGGAAGCTAGGAAGGTCCCACAATGGATTTAACTATAAGGTTATGACATAAGGTTATGACCAAAGATGGATAGTTCAATTACATTTGATTATAACTACCAGTGAAAAGCGCATTGACTTGAACCAGGCTCTGACATTGGCATACACCCCTCATAGTTACAGACAGGTTGTGTGAAAGGTGTTGTACATAATGAGGCCTTCCTTAGACATCAACCAGCAAGACAAGTAGTCATGGTGAGCCCAGGATTGGTCTATTTCAGGCGTCTGTCCTGGCTGAGGACACCAGTTCCATCTCCAGTAAGCAGAGCGGCAGCTGGGCAGACAGAAGCACTGCATCTACGGCTCTGAGTGGTAGTTTCACTGTTTTCATCTGTGATAACATCTCTGTTTGATGCTGGTTCCACTGTACTGTGAGAAAGAGCCTCTTTCTGCATGGTTAGAACCCACTTTTTGCCTGGAAAATGATGTGGTTTCAAAATTGTAAGTGCCCTGAGCCCCTGCTAAACAGGTTCCCAGGGCCAGATCTCTTTCCCCAAAACTGTACAATGTTTGGTACTTCAGTCACCCTTGTAAGTCCCTAGTAAATGGTACTCCTGGTACCTAGGGCATGGATACTGAAGAGGGGCCCCAAGGGCTGCAGCACCAATTGTGACACTCTGGGAGGCCCAACACCAGCCTCATGCTGACGGCCATTGCAAGTGCCTGCCGAAGTGTGTTTAAAAATTGTAAACTGGACATGGCACTCACCAAGAGTGCCCTGTCCAGTAACACTGCACGCACTGTAGGTAAGTCACCCCTCTGGCAGGCCTTACAGCCCTAAGGCAGGGTGCACTATAATGCATGTGAGGACGTATGTTTGCATGAGCAACTGTGCCCCTACTGTATCTTTACAAAACCTTAAGATATAGTAAGTGTACAGGAAAGCCATAGCAAATACATGTGCTGGACACTGGTCACTACGAGTTCCTCAGCTACACGATGACCTCTCTGAATACTGGATTGTTTGGTATCAAACAACTCCGAATAATAAACCCACACTGGTGCCAGGGCTTGATTTATTATACCATCTACCCACAGGGCACTTTAGAGGTGTCCCCTGCGAAACATAACAACCCTGGCATGGTTGCTGACTGGTGTTTACCAGCCTGCCACCACCAGATACAGATGTTGAGTGTGTGTCCACAGTTATTGATACTGTGAGAGCAACAAATGCTTAGCGCATCTCCATGATAACCTTAACTGTTTGACCAAGCTACCATTAAAAGTAGAGCATTAGGTGGTCTACTTCGTACCTCTGGATTCCAAGGCGGGGTTGCTTGGACTCTCTGCACAGTGCACATCAATTGTGTACATTATATAGAGAGCCCGCTTCCTGCAGGTACCTCTCAGTTGGATGCTACAGAGCCCCCACCTACAGAATTATGGGCACTCTCTTTCACGAGCAGTAGACTCCTCGCACGGGACCCTCAAGGGGCAGCCTCTGTGTGTCTGACATCGCTTGGACGAGCATGCACTTCTCTGAGTGGTGAATGTAGAAAGCATGGAAGCCCGCCATGTGTACTAGAAATGGAAAATATTTCCTTGTATGGAGACTGATCAGCATTATTGCGGCACCGGTGTTCCCTGATGAACACCGGACGGGGGGGGCAGGTGTCGCTCTGACGTCACACACCTTTGAATCTATTTTGGAGAGCACTTCGCAGGAAGATGTGAGAGATGCCAGGAGGTCTACACTTTCTTTTGTGAAATACGAAGCTCGCTGTTACAATGCATCCCCTAAATCTTTATTCGAGCACACACGCACGCTGCTCCCACGTAGGAAGTGTAATGAGCGTTTTCACTGGCAGTTTAATCTCCTTCCAATATACTTTACACACTAGATACAAGGTATTTGTCGAATTCCTTAAATTGTTCTTATGTGGGAATTAGAGGACGCCACCAGTTACCCCCTTCTCAGTGAAACACACATTTTTACCAAATGGATACATTTTGATGGGCAATCGGTTTGATATGAACAATATCGGTTGTTTAATTATTAATTAGTGCTTACAAAGAATGTTTATATGGACTTCTATGGTTTCACTTACTAACATCCTCCGAGTGACATTTTTGGCAGTAGATTCTGCTTTAGTTACCAACTCCTTGTAGTGAATATGCATTTTTTGTAAAATGGGTGCGGAGTGTTGACAACAGAGTTCATTCTGATTACGAGATCCATCGATTTGTTTGCACAGGGTGGATTAGTCCTAGACAGCTGGTTTTCATAGACCAACATCCTTCTGAGTGAATCACTGTTTTTTCAGAGCATGCTGCACAAGTTTGACGGCAGAACTAGTTTTAATGAGCAGCTTTCACGTACTGGGGCATCAAGGGCAAACATTCCACAGATCTGCCTGTGAACTTGGACGGCAGTGTATTATCGGAATCACGTCATCTGCTATACACAAGTATGTTTAGAATGGGCACACGCCCTTTTTGATTGGTGGGTAATCCAAGGAAATCTAAAAGATAGCATGGTTCCTATTTTAGATCCTTCTAAGGATTCAATCCCCGGGGAGACGTTATTCACTACAAGACCAGTCGAAGATTTACAAAACGCTACCTGGAGAGACACAACACGTATTGAAATTTAGTAGACACGAAGGATGAGGGTGAGTCTAAAAATAACATTTAATTTATTTAGAATAAATGCTGAGTCATTTGAACAGTCAACCAATAGGTAATACCCATATATAATTGTTTGAATAGAGGATAAAGTCTATTGAAGGCTTTGAATTAAAGACAGTATGAATGAAGAGATATGGCATACCCGAACATCGCTTGCTACTAAGGGTATGTTCTCTGGAGGTGATATTTTCGAGCCCCCATTGTAAACTTTGTCCTCATATATTAGGAGTCTGACAAAGATCTTTTTGGTCTATTTTAGGTGTTACCTATAACAAAGACTTCTGTCCTGATGATGACCCTGTTTATTATTGGTTCTTATCTGAGGGGTCGAAACGTCTACATAATTCATTGTGGATTACTGTTTGATGTGGACAGTGACTTCAGAACCCCAGGACTGAAGGGGCCTTCTATGAAGATCATTATTTGTCAACCACAATTCTGTATATATTGCACATAACACTATGACACTTTTTTCACATGATTCACGTTCACTGCACCATCACTTTAAGAGCACCTAAAACATTTTTGATATATAATTTGAGATATTCTTATTCTTGATTTCACCATATCCTAAATAAAATTGCTACATTGTGATTGAACAAGATATAGAGATAAAGGAACTTATTACGAACCTGGCGGTCATGAGACTGCCAGGGCCGCGGTGGAGGTCAGACCACCGCCAAAGCAGCGATCCAGCCTCCACATTACGACTGGGGCAGAGCTGCCACTGACAGACTGCCGACACAACCAGGTTGCCACCATCCGACAGCCTGGCTGTCTCAGTGGTCTTAATCCACCAGGGCAGCGCTGCTTGCAACGCCGCCCTGGGGATTACGAGTCTCCTTTCTGCTGGCCTTTGCATGGCGGTAGCCCCGCCATGCAATGGCTGGCGGAAAGGGGGTGCTGGTGCCCCATGGCGACCCCTGCACTGCCCATGCACTTGGCACGGGCAGTGCAGGGGCTCCCATGGACAGCCCTCTCACGCTTTCCACTGCCCAAATTATGCCAACTTTCCGCCGGGGTTGATTGCGAGCTGGTGTCAATGTTAAAGCCCTGTTCATCGCAGGACCGGCTGACCGAAACGCTGCTTCCCCCCACCTGCCCTGCGGTGAACTCGTAATAGGCCGGTGGTGTTCTGGCCGCACTGGCAGTCAGATTGCGGTACGAGTTTGGCTGGTGGCCTCTGCCACCCGCCAAACTCATAATGAGGGCCAAAGCTCACACTGCTCCCTTGAGGCCGAAAATATTGTTTACTATATTTATATACCTGGCCCAGTTACTGGGTTTGACTCATTTGTTTTGATACAAGAGCATATAGTAATAAAAAAAGGGGTGTAGAAAGCAATGGGGCTCAAGTAACAATGGTTAGACCTTATTAGGACTTTAAAGACCTCCATGCAAAGTAGTTTTCGAATCTTACACTAAGATCCCTTTTAGAAAATAAAGTGCAAAAATGCGCTTTGAGATCACATTGTGCCAGGTGCATTGGCCAAATCATGATAAACTATACATTTTAGTTTACTTAAAATCTCCAGTCACGTTTCCTCCAGGGGTACCTAGCTCTCGTGTTGCTCCTTTAGGCTGTCTCCTTATTTCTCCACTGCTTCTCTGATCTCTCGCTGCCCACCTCCACATCTGTGAGGCCGTCCAATCCAACCAAAGTGGCTCTGCTGACGTCATACAGATGTGAGGCATTAAAACATGACGCTCCGTCGTGCAAGCCTCTCGTAAATATGCCAATAATGTATTTGAAGTCTCTACGCCAGTGTGATTCTTGTAAAATCTGAAGCTCACCCCGGCACCCTCTTACTGACCGAGCCGCGCCCCTGGAGGCCGGGGTCGGTTTGGGCTCCGCAGTGTCTCTTCGTCTTGAGCTGCCTGCTTGGGTTTGCAATCTGCGCCCCACAGTGACCTTGTGTTTCATGATGCCTGCTTGGGTTTGCAATCTGCGCCCCACAGTGACCTTTTGTTTCATGATGCCTGCTTGGGTTTGCAATCTGCGCCCCAGAGTGACCTTGTGTTTCATGATGCCTGCTTGGGTTTGCAATCTGCGCCCCACAGTGACCTTGTGTTTCATGATGCCTGCTTGGGTTTGCAATCTGCGCCCCACAGTGACCTTGTGTTTCAAGATGCCTGCTTGGGTTTGCAATCTGCGCCCCACAGTGACCTTGTGTTTCAAGATGCCTGCTTGGGTTTGCAATCTGCGCCCCACAGTGACCTTGTGTTTCATGATGCCTGCTTGGGTTTGCAATCTGCGCCCCACAGTGACCTTGTGTTTCATGATGCCTGCTTGGGTTTGCAATCTGCGCCCCACAGTGACCTTGTGTTTCATGATGCCTGCTTGGGTTTGCAATCTGCGCCCCACAGTGACCTTGTGTTTCATGATGCCTGCTTGGGTTTGCAATCTGCGCCCCACAGTGACCTTGTGTTTCATGATGCCTGCTTGGGTTTGGACTCAGACATTGCCTTCGGACAATACATGTTTAGGGTCGGACCCCACAATATTTATTACTTTAATAATTCCTGGTTGGGTGTGGACTGCAGAATGTCCCTTTGTTTTGACAAGTATGGTTAGTTTTGGGCTTCAGAAAGTCTGTATTTTTAACAACCTTAGTTAGCTTTGGACTCCAGGAAGTCTGTATTTTTAACAATGTGTGGTTAAGTTTGGACTCCAGAAAGGTTGTGTTTTTAACAATGTGTGGTTGGATTTGAACTCCAGATAGGCTGTATTTTTATCAGTGTGGTTAAGTTTGGACCCCAGAATGGATGTATTTTTAACTTTGTTTGGTTAGATTTGGACATCAGAAAGTCTGTATTTTTAACTTGGTTTGGTGCGGTTTGGATATCACAATGCCCCTTTGTTTGCAGATATTTAAGAGGGAATGCCTCTTGTAGAACTCTGTCCGCATAAGGCCTGGCTGGGGTTTGATTCTCACTCTGGCATCATTCACCTCATGCCCCTTTGAGAGCTGGGCCTGTGATGCCAGCCTCAGGGGTGTGCGGGTGTGGGAGCCTCGCCGGGCTGCCTCCTGTGCCCTCTAAATACCAACCCATTCACCATTCTTCATCACTCTAGTATTCATAGTGAAAAAAGTGCACACAGCCATAGGATCTGCAGTATGGTGATCCCTCCGCGTGCCCAGGGTGACCTATGAGCTATTACAATGAGTCTGTGAATGTCCCCCTGTAATTCTCCTGCTCTACAACTTACAAAACTCCTAGACTAAAAAGAGTACAGCAGTGTTCCTAACCATTTGACTTCTGAGAACCGCGACTTCATCATTACTGACACCCAGGGACCCTCACTCAATCAATACTGACATTCGGGAACCCTCACTTAATCATTACTGACATTCGGGAACCCTCACTTAATCATTACTGACATCCGGAGACCCCCACCGAGTCATTACTGAGATCCAGGGACCCTCACTCAATCAATACTGACATCCGGGAACCCTTACTTAGTCATCACTGACATCCGGAGACCCCCACCGAGTCATTACTGAGATCCAGAGACCCTCACTCAAACAATACTGACATCCGGGAACCCTCACTTAATCATCACTGACACCCGGAGACCCCCACCGAGTCATTACTGAGATCCAGGGACCCTCACTCAATCAATACTGACACCCGGGAACCCTCACTTAATCATTACTGACACCCGGAGACCCCCACCGAGTCATTACTGAGATCCAGGGACCCTCACTCAATCAATACTGACACCCGGGAACCCTCACTTAATCATTACTGACATCCGGAGACCCCCACCGAGTCATTACTGAGATCCAGGGACCCTCACTCAATCAATATTGACATCCGGGAACCCTCACTTGATTATTACTGAGATCCAGGGACCTTCACTCAAACAATACTGACATCCGGGAACCCTTACTTAATCACTACTGACATCTGGAGCCCCCCACTGAGTCATTATTGGCATCCAGAGACCCCCCACTGAGTCATTACTCAGATCCAGGGACCCTCACTCAATCAATACTGACATCCAGGAACCCTCACTTAATCATTACTGACATCCGGAGACCCCCACTGAGTCATTACTGAGATCCAGGGACCCTCACTCAATCAATACTGACATCCGGGAACCCTTACTTAGTCATCACTGACATCCGGAGACCCCCACTGAGTCATTACTGAGATCCAGGGACCTTCACTCAAAAAATATTGACAACCAGGAACCCTCACTTGATTATTACTGAGATCCAGGGACCTTCACTCAAAAAATACTGACATCCGATAACCCTTACTTAATCATTACTGACATCTGGAGCCCCCCACTGAGTCATTATTGGCATCCAGGGACCCCCCACCGAGTGATTACTGAGATCCAGGGACCCTCACTCAATCAATACTGACACCCGGGAACCCTCACTTAATCATTACTGACATCCGGAGACCCCCACCAAGTCATTACTGAGATCCAGGGACCCTCACTCAATCAATATTGACATCCGGGAACCCTCACTTGATTATTACTGAGATCCAGGGACCTTCACTCAAACAATACTGACATCCGGGAACCCTTACTTAATCACTACTGACATCTGGAGCCCCCCACTGAGTCATTATTGGCATCCAGAGACCCCCCACTGAGTCATTACTCAGATCCAGGGACCCTCACTCAATCAATACTGACATCCAGGAACCCTCACTTAATCATTACTGACATCCGGAGACCCCCACTGAGTCATTACTGAGATCCAGGGACCCTCACTCAATCAATACTGACATCCGGGAACCCTTACTTAGTCATCACTGACATCCGGAGACCCCCACTGAGTCATTACTGAGATCCAGGGACCTTCACTCAAAAAATATTGACAACCAGGAACCCTCACTTGATTATTACTGAGATCCAGGGACCTTCACTCAAACAATACTGACATCCGATAACCCTTACTTAATCATTACTGACATCTGGAGCCCCCCACTGAGTCATTATTGGCATCCAGGGACCCCCCACTGAGTCATTACTGAGATCCAGGGACCCCCACTCAAACAATACTGACATCTGGGAACCGTCAATTAATTATTACTGACATCCGGGGACCCCCACTGAGTCATTACTCAGATCCAGGGACCCTCACTCAAACAATACTGACATCCGGGAACCCTCACTTAATCATTACTGACATCCGGAGACCCCCACTGAGTCATTACTGAGATCCAGGGACCTTCACTCAAAAAATATTGACAACCAGGAACCCTCACTTGATTATTACTGAGATCCAGGGACCTTCACTCAAACAATACTGACATCCGATAACCCTTACTTAATCATTACTGACATCTGGAGCCCCCCACTGAGTCATTATTGGCATCCAGGGACCCCCCACTGAGTCATTACTGAGATCCAGGGACCCCCACTCAAACAATACTGACATCTGGGAACCGTCACTTAATTATTACTGAGATCCAGGGACCCCAGTCTGACCAATTTCGATGATATGAATCGCAAAACAATATGTAAATATACAGACATAAGCATGAATTAAGTACACAAATTATGAAAGATTTTAGCAAACAAATAGAAAAAATGACAAATGTAACTTTAATGGGCAGGATGGAGATTTCTAAATTCCATCGATCCCACGCATCACCTACATTATTTTGTGTGTGATGCGCTTGGCTGCTCCCAGGAGCCATCTCAGGGCAGTCACTTCATCTTTAGCCTCCAATTTCAAATTCCTTCATATTTACAGAACATGTTATATTTTCCATTTCTATTCTTCAATTATGTACAATTTATGAATTTGTTAATATTATTAAATACTCTAAGCAATCAGGGGCCCCTGAGAAGGCTTCGCGGACCCCCAGGGACTACAGATCGCAGGTTAAGGGCCGGTGGAGCACAGGATCTCACTCAAGATGTACTAAAGCCAAACCGGAAAGATATTGAACAACTAAATACACTTGAACATAAAAAAAACACATACCCCAGATGTGGGCAAACACTGCCAGAGAACTAGTCAAGATCATCACTTCTTCATGGAGTCTGGAGAGCCTGGGCCCAGTGTACCAGCCGCCTGCAGAGCACAAGGGACACACATCACACACTGACCAGGAGGCTTCTCTCAGCAGCAAATCACACACTGAGCAGGAGGCTTCTCTCAGCAGCAAATCACACACTGAGCAGGAGGCTTCTCCTAGCAGCAAATCACACACTGAGCAGGAGGCTTCTCCCAGTTCTCCCAGCAGCAAATCACACACTGAGCAGGAGGCTTCTCTCAGCAGCAAATCACACACTGAGCAGGAGGCTTCTCCTAGCAGCAAATGACACACTGAGCAGGAGGCTTCTCTCAGCAGCAAATCACACACTGAGCAGAAGGCTTTTCTCAGCAGCAAATCACACACTGAGCAGGAGCCCTCTGTCAGCAGCAAATGACACACTGAGCAAGAGGCTTCTCTCAGCAGCAAATCACACACCGAGCAGGAGGCTTCTCTCAGCAGCAAATCACACACTGAGCAGAAGGCTTTTCTCAGCAGCAAATCACACACTGAGCAGGTGCCCTCTGTCAGCAGCAAATGACACACTGTGCAAGAGGCTTCTCTCAGCAGCAAATCACACACCGAGCAGGAGGCTTCTCTCAGCAGCAAATCACACACTGAGCAGGAGGCTTCTCTCAGCAGCAAATCACACACTGAGCAGGAGCCCTCTCTCAGCATTAACCCAGAACTGATTAGGACTGAGAAAGCATGAAGTCACAGTGAGCATGAGGCCTCTCTCTAAGCAGCAAATAACACACTGAGCAGCAGACCTCTTTGAGCCGCAAATTACATAATGAGGCAGAGATTTTTGAGGTCTCTGCATTGTCCTTATGTAACCCAAGGTGGCACACAAATGGTACAGATGCCTCAGAGATACTTACAAAGTCACTCAAGGTCTGCTTTGTGTAAACGTGGGTGGGTTTATAAAGAAGTGTAGCACAACGCAGCTGACTGATCTGCAGTACATCACATTTCAGACTGGGAGGCCTTCCATGGGTGGATCGAGGGCGTTCTCCTGCACCCACACATGGATTTTGGTGCATTCACACGTCTAATAAACGATCTAAGCCTCCCTGAACCAGGAAAATTAATAACATTACTTTCTCTTTGTATGTGTGATGCATTCTGGGGCACACGCAGAGAGAGGAAAGCGCCTTCAAGGATTGTTTCTGTGCAGGAAGTTGTCCACAAACAATGCTCCTGCCTGTGATGCAGACACCCTTGCAGTCTGGTGCAGGGGTCCCTGTGTGGGAACTAGGTGTCCTGTGCGTGCCAGTGCCAGGAGAGAGCAGAAATGTGACACATCTTGGTAGATATGCACTATTTCTGTTACCTCTCTCCCATGCAACGCAGCGCAGTAACTTTGCTTGCTGCCTTACGTGACGTGTAAGTATACCTGCCCAAAGTAGGTAGGCATATTAGGACGGTATGGTAGGTTAGGCACATGGTCAGTACTCACTAATGAATATAAGATGCCAATCGAGGCCCACTGGAGCTACATCAACTAATCTGAGTCTAAACTATTGAGCAGGAGGTACACTGGAGCTACGTACACTAATCTGAGTCTAGGCCCTCTGGCAGGTGGTACATGGTACCTACATATACTAATCTGAGTCTAAACCCTCATTCAGGAGGCACACTGAAGCTACGTACACTAATCTGAGTTTAAACCCTCACGAAGGAGACACACTGGAGCTACGTACACTAATCTGAGTCTAAACCCTCACAAAGGAGATACACTGGAGCTACGTATACTAATCTGAGTCTAAACTATCGAGCAGGAGGTACACTGGAGCTATGTACATTAATCTGAGTCTAGGCCCTCTGGCAGGGGGCACATGGTACCTACATATACTAATCTGAGTCTAAACCCTCATTCAGGAGGCACACTGAAGCTACGTACACTAATCTGAGTTTAAACCCTCACGAAGGAGACACACTGGAGCTACGTACACTAATCTGAGTCTAAACCCTCACAAAGGAGATACACTGGAGCTACGTATACTAATCTGAGTCTAAACTATCGAGCAGGAGGTACACTGGAGCTATGTACATTAATCTGAGTCTAGGCCCTCTGGCAGGGGGCACATGGTACCTACATATACTAATCTGAGTCTAAACCCTCATTCAGGAGGCACACTGAAGCTACGTACACTAATCTGAGTTTAAACCCTCACGAAGGAGACACACTGGAGCTACGTACACTAATCTGAGTCTAAACCCTCACAAAGGAGATACACTGGAGCTACGTAAACTAATCTGAGTCTAAACTATCGAGCAGGAGGTACACTGGAGCTATGTACATTAATCTGAGTCTAGGCCCTCTGGCAGGGGGCACATGGTACCTACATATACTAATCTGAGTCTAAACCCTTATTCAGGAGGCACACTGAAGCTACGTACACTAATTTGAGTCTAAACCCTCACGCAGGAGATACACTGGAGCTACGTACACTAATCTGAGTCTAAACCCTCACGAAGGAGATACACTGGAGCTGCGTACATTAATCTGAGTCTAGGCCCTCTGGCAGGGGGCACATTGTCCCTACATATACTAATCTGAGTCTAAACCCTCATACAGGAGGCACACTGGAGCTATGTACACTAATCTGAGTCTAAACCCTCACGCAGGAGATACACTGGACCTACGTACACTAATCTGAGTCTAAACCCTCACGCAGGAGATATACTAGAGCTACGTACACTAATCTGAGTCTAGACCCTTACACAGGAGGTACACTGGATGCACATACACTAATCTGAGTCTAAATCCTCTGCTAGGGGGCACACTGGACCTACATATATTACTTTGAGTCTAAACCCTCACAAAGGAGGTACACTGGATGCACTTACACTAATCTGCGTCTAAATCCTCTGACAGTGGGCACACTGGACCTACATATATTACTTTGAGTCTAAACCCTCACAAAGGAGGTACACTGGATGCACATACACTAATATGAGTCTAAACCCTCACGCAAGAGGCACACTGGAGCTACATTCACTAATCTGAGTCCAAGCCCTCTGGCAGGAGGTACACCGGAATTACGTACACTTATCTGAGTCTAGGCCCACTGGCAGGGGGCACATTGGAGCTACATATACTAATCTGAGTCTAAACCCTCAGATAGGGAGCACACTGGCGCTACGTACACTAATCTCAGTCTAAACCCTCACATGGGAGATACACTGGAGCTACGTACACTAATCTGAGTCTAAACCCTCACGAAGGAGATACACTGGAGCTACGTACACTAATCTGAGTCTAGGCCCTCTGGCAGGGGGCACATTGTCCCTACATATACTAATCTGAGTCTAAACCCTCATACAGGAGGCACACTGGAGCTACGTACACTAATCTGAGTCTAAACCCTCACACAGGAGATATACTAGAGCTACGTACACTAATCTGAGTCTAGACCCTTACACAGGAGGTACACTGGATGCACATACACTAATCTGAGTCTAGACCCTTGCACAGGAGGTACCCTGGATGCACATACACTAATCTGAGTCTAAACCGTCACACAGGAGGTACACTGGATTCACTAATCTGAGTCTAAATCCTCTGGCAGGGGGGACACTGGACCTACATATACTATTTTGAGTCTAAACCCTCACAAAGGAGGTACACTGGATGCACATACACTAATATGAGTCTAAACCCTCACGCAAGAGGCACACTGGAGCTACATTCACTAATCTGAGGCTAAACCCTCTGGCGGGGGGACACTGGAGCTATGTACACTAATCTGAGTCTAAACCCTCACACAGGAGGTACACTGGATGCACATACACTTATCTTCATCCAAACCCTCATGCAGGAGGCACACTGGAGCTACATACACTAATCTGAGTCTAAACCCTCACGCAGGCGATACACTGGAGCTACGTACACTAATCTGATTATTAACCCTCATGCACGAGGTACACTGGAGTTATGTACACTAATGTGAGTCTAAACCCTCACACAGCAGGCACACTGGATCTACGTAAACTAATCAGAGTCTAAACTCAACTCTCTGGCAGGGGGTACACTGGACCTACATATGCTACTCTGAGTCTAAACCCTCACACAGGAGGCACACTGGACCTACATATACTACTCTGAGTCTAAACCCTCACACAAGAGATGTACTGGACCTACATACACTAATCAGAGTCTAATCCATCAGGCAGGCGGCACACTGCAGCTGCTTCCACTAATCTGAGTCTAAACCCTTAAGCAGAAAAGAGCCTGTGCCTACATACACTAAGGTGGGGGAACACTGCCCTGCATACACTAATCTGAGTCTAAACCCTCAAGCAGTAGGTTCACCATACCTATATATACTAATATGAATCTAAACCCTCAGGCAGGGGAAAACCCGACCTATGGTTGGCTGAGGTGAGGCCCTAGCCAGGCAGAACCTATCACTCCTGTCAGGGGCGGGTGATTACACTCATTGTATAACCTGCGCTCACCCTTGGGTGGCTTGGCACCGAGCAGTCAGGCTTACCACGGGCAATGTGTAATGCACTGGCACCGCACAGGGACACGATAAATACACTACAGATCACAAAATAAACTTTACATGTTGTGTTTGTAAATAAATTTGTATTCAACATACACGTTAATTAACACAACGTGAACATCATGTGAATCTGGCCATAAATCATATTAAAAAATATCACTAGCTGTACTAGGCCCAACCGTGTCAAAAACAAATTTAGCAATATGTGCACTTGGGAATATGTGCACTTGGGAAAAAGTTTACATTCCCCCCTAGCACCCTCACGCGGTGCAAACCGTTGTCAGCACGAGACCCTCCTCTGCAAATATTCCAATTCAGTATCACACAGTTATAGGGTACTTCCCCGGTTCACGCTAGCAGCAATGTGTACACACAGATAATTCCAGCATTTTTAAATAGCTCCGTGACCTAGGCTACATGGGTAAAAACCAATGTCAACCATGATAGTTTTTGGGCAAGGAAACAAGGTGTACGACAACACTGCTGTGCGGTGTAGTCAATCACAGGCAATCACTCCCACACACTCACTCCACACCACTATACGGTGCCATGGATAGCCAAATAGCACACATTTGCACACTCTCGCTCCCAGCACCCTAATGCGGTGCACTGATATCCGGCAGGTCAGCTGTCACTGCACTCCCAGACCTGTGGGCTCAACCCTTCCTCCACCCTTCAAATCCTTACAATCCCACTTTCCAGGTTGGAGATGAAAGCAACCTTTCTTCAGATATTAAGCCGATCGCATTCGGAATCACACTTATTCAGGGTCCCAGGGTAAAGGTCGGGGAAAAAAAATAGACAACAGGCTGATCAGCCAATGTGAGAAAGTAGCCTCTTTCTAGCCTTGTTACCCCCACTTTTGGCCTGTTTGTGAGTGTATGTCAGGGTGTTTTCACTGTCTCACTGGGATCCTGCCAGCCAGGGCCCAGTGCTCATAGTGAAAACCCTATGTTTTCAGTATGTTTGTTATGTGTCACTGGGACCCTGCTAGCCAGGACCCCAGTGCTCATAAGTTTGTGGCCTATAGGTATGTGTTCCCTGTGTGGTGCCTAACTGTCTCACTGAGGCTCTGCTATCCAGAACCTCAGTGGTTATGCTCTCTCTTTACAAATTGTCACTAACAGGCTGGTGACCAATTTTACCAATTTACATTGACTTACTGGAACACCCTTATAATTCCCTAGTATATGGTACTGAGGTACCCAGGGTATTGGGGTTCCAGGAGATCCCTATGGGCTGCAGCATTTCTTTTGCCACCCATAGGGAGCTCTGACAATTCTTACACAGGCCTGCCACTGCAGCCTGAGTGAAATAACGTCCACGTTATTTCACAGCCATTTTACACTGCACTTAAGTAACTTATAAGTCACCTATATGTCTAACCTTTACCTGGTAAAGGTTAGGTGCAAAGTTAGTGTGAGGGCACCCTGGCACTAGCCAAGGTGCCCCCACATTGTTCAGGGCCAATTCCCCGGACTTTGTGAGTGCGGGGACACCATTACACGCGTGCACTACATATAGGTCACTACCTACTGTATATGTAGCTTCACAATGGTAACTCCGAATATGGCCATGTAACATGTCTAAGATCATGGAATTGCCCCCTCTATGCCATCCTGGCGTTGTTGGCACAATCCCATGATCCCAGTGGTCTGTAGCACAGACCCTGGTACTGCCAAACTGCCTTTCCTGGGGTTTCACTGCAGCTGCTGCTGCTGCCAACCCCTCAGACAGGTTTCTGCCCCCCTGGGGTCAAGCCAGGCTTGTCCCAAGATGGCAGAACAAAGGACTTCCTCTGAGAGAGGGTGTTACACCCTCTCCCTTTGGAAAATGGTGTGAAGGCAGGGGAGGGGTAGCCTCCCCCAGCCTCTGGAAATGCTTTCATGGGCACAGATGTGCCCAATTCTGCATAAGCCAGTCTACACCGGTTCAGGGGACCCCTTAGCCCTGCTCTGGCGTGAAACTGGACAAAGGAAAGGGGAGTGACCACTCCCTTGACCTGCACCTCCCCTGGGAGGTGTCCAGAGCTCCTCCAGTGTGCTCCAGACCTCTGCCATCTTGGAAACAGAGGTGCTGTTGGCACACTGGACTGCTCTGAGTGGCCAGTGCCACCAGGTGACGTCAGAGACTCCTTCTGATAGGCTCCTTCAGGTGTTAGTAGCCTATCCTCTCTCCTAGGTAGCCAAACCCACTTTTCTGGCTATTTAGGGTCTCTGTCTCTGGGGAAACTTTAGATAACGAATGCAAGAGCTCATCAGAGTTCCTCTGCATCTCTCTCTTCACCTTCTGCCAAGGAATCGACTGCTGACCGCGCTGGAAGCCTGCAAAACTGCAACATAGTAGCAAAGACGACTACTGCAACTCTGTAACGCTGATCCTGCCGCCTTCTCGACTGTTTTCCTGGTGGTGCATGCTGTGGGGGTAGTCTGCCTCCTCTCTGAACTAGAAGCTCCGAAGAAATCTCCCGTGGGTCGACGGAATCTTCCCCTTGCAACCGCAGGCACCAAAAAGCTGCATTACCGGTCCCTTGGGTCTCCTCTCAGCACGACGAGCCAGGTCCCTTGAATCCAGCAACTCTGTCCAAGTGACTCCCACAGTCCAGTGACTCTTCAGTCCAAGTTTGGTGGAGGTAAGTCCTTGCCTCCCCACGCCAGACTGCATTTTTGAAAACCGCGTCTTTTGCAACTACTCCGGCTCCCGTGCACTTCCGGCGGAAATCCTTTGTGCACAGCCAAGCCTGGGTCCACGGCACTCTAACCTGCATTGCACGACTTTCTAAGTTGGTCTCCGGCGACGTGTGTAACTTCGGGTGAGCACTCATCCTCGTAGTGCCTGTTTCTGGCACTTCTCAGGGTGCTACCTGCTGCTGAGAGGGCTCCTTGTCTTGCTCGACGTCCCCTCTCTCTCCTGGCGCAATTTGCGACATCCTGGTCCCTCCTGGGCCATAGCAGCATCCAAAAACGCTAAACGCACGATTTGCAGCGTTCTTTTGGCGGGAAAACACTTCTGCACGACTCTCCAAGGCAAGAGGGATCCGTCCTCCAAAGGGGAAGTCTCTAGCCCTTTGCGTTCCTGCAGAAACCTCAGCTTCTTCTGTCCAGTAGAAGCTTCTTTGCACCCACAGCTGGCATTTCCTGGGCATCTGCTCATCTCTGACTTGCTTGTGACTTTTGGACTTGGTCCCCTTGTTCCACAGGTACCCTAGATTGGAAATCCACCGTTGTTGCATTGTTGGTTTGTGTCTTTCCTGCATTATTCCTCTATCACGACTTCTTTGTCTTTTGGGGAACTTCAGTGCACTTTGCACTCACTTTTCAGGGTCTTGGGGAGGGCTATTTTTCTAACTCTCACTATTTTCTAATAGTCTCAGCGACCCTCTACAAGGTCACATAGGTTTGGGGTCCATTCGTGGTTCGCATTCCACTTTTGGAGTATATGGTTTGTGTTGCCCCTATCCCTATGTGTCCCCATTGCATCCTATTGTAACTATACATTGTTTGCACTGTTTTCTAAGACTATACTGCATATTTTTGGTATTGTGTACATATAACTTGTGTATATTTGCTATCCTCTTACTGAGGGTACACTCTGAGATACTTTGGCATATTGTCATAAAAATAAAGTACCTTTATTTTTAGTATAACTGTGTATTGTGTTTTCTTATGATAGTGTGCAAGTGACACTTGTGGTACTGTAGGAGCTTCACTCGTCTCCTAGTTCAGCCTAAGCTGCTCTGCTAAGCTACCATTATCTATTAGCCTATGCTGCTAGACACCCTATACACTAATAAGGGATAACTGGGCCTGGTGCAAGGTGCAAGTACCCCTTGGTACTCACTACAAGCCAGTCCAGCCTCCTACAGCCAACAGTTGACAAATGGAGGTTTGGCCACCAATCAGGAAGTTCACTCACAGTTCTCCACTCCGTGCCTTCCGGCGCTCGCTCCGGTTTGCAACGCATGGGGAGGGTCACTGTAGGTCACATGCTGTTCACAATAGTGCCCGGCCAGGCACTCCAATACACAAATAGTTACCGATTCTGCACCTCCCTGGAATGAGGCACAAAGTCAGGTGATTTGTCACCTCCCTGAAATGAGGCACAAAGTCAGGTGCATGATGACTTGAGTCGCACCAGACAATCCTGGTCACACATGAAGAGTCACTACTTCCATACCTCCGTGGAATGAGGCCTAACGACTGGTGAGCAATGGCTTGAGTCACATCAGACGATTCTGATCACTGACGAAAAGTGCCTCCTTGGAATGAGATACAGGGGGTGATTCCTACTTTGGCGGGCGGCCTTCCCGCCAGAACACCGCTGCGCGGTCAAAAGACCGCCGCGGTGATTCTGGCTTTTCCGCTGGGCTGGCGGGCGACCGCCATAAGGCCGCCCAGCGGGAAAGCGCCTTCAACGAGGAAGCCGGCTCCGACTGGAGCCGGCGGAGTTGAAGGCGTGCGACGGGTGCAGTAGCACCCGTCGCGATTTTCAGTGTCTGCTTGGCAGACACTGAAAAACTTAGTGGGGCCCTGTTAGGGGGCCCCTGCAGTGCCCATGCCAGTGGCACGGGCACTGCAGGGGCCCCCAGGGGCCCCACGACGCCCGTTACCGCCAGCCTCTTCCTGGCGGTGAAAACCGCCAGGAACAGGCTGGCGGTAAGGGGGTCGGAATCCCCATGGCATGGAGGATTCCCTAGGGCAGCGGGAAACCGGCGGGACACCGCCGGTTTCCCGTTTCTGACCGCGGCTGTACCGCCGCGGTCAGAATTGCCCTGAATGCACCGCCAGCCTGTTGGCGGTGCATCCGCGGTCCCCTACCCTGGCGGTCTCGGACCGCCAGGGTAGGAATGACCCCCACAATCTTTGTTGCGCAATGACTTTATTTGCACCAGACAATTCTGATCGCACACGGAAAGTTACCAAAATGCTGTACCTCCCTGGAATGAGACACAATGCCTGGTGTGTGATGACTTGAGTCGCACCAAAAAAAAAACAGTCACACACATAGAGGCACAAATTCAACAGTGCCACACGTGTTAGAATGTGGCATTGCTATGTGTATGCCCCCACCACGAGGGGCGCAACCCGTGAATTGGACACTGCACATAATGAGTTTGCAGTCAGCATGTTGCACAAGAGAAATACAGGCCATTTGGGGTCCCACAACAGTTGAAGCCGCTCACAACCAACAAGATCCTGAGGCGTGACATGGCCCCACAATGAAGGGCCGCATTCTTTGAATGCAGGCAGTACTTTTCAGGTTCTGCACCAGGCAATCCGGGCTCCAGGCACAATACTTGGTTCCACGCTTACACTGCTGCTACCAGATGGCAACCAGCAGATGATGTGGGCACTTAAATGGTCACCGCTCTCCTGATGTCACGGGTAGAAGGTGTAGGTGCCTCACGGGAGGTCTTTGATGTCCCTGAGACCTCCACCAAAGAACAGGAGGCAAGCCAACAAGCCCTTGGAGAGCACACTCCAGGGTACCACACAGCAGAAGGCAATCCGTCCAGGCCAACCACTATTTGGGAAGAGTGTGTGGTCCCTTCTTAGGGCAGTAATTACTCCTGATGCACAACAGAATCCTCTGGCAGTGTACACAAAGCCGTTTGGTAACTGCGGTGCTGTGCCTCCACAAGCGTATCTCTAGTTTGCTGCAGTGTGGCACCAGTAGTTATACTGAATTGTGCCTTTGAAGTTGGGGGAGGTTCAGAGGGTTCCCCTCTGAACCACAGATGCCTCCCTTAAATTTCCATCCTGCCTGCCATGGGGCTGTGGAATGCAGATCATAATCTTTAGAGGGACCATGATCTGGCTACGAGAGGCCAAGGGCCAGATGTATCAAAGGGTTTTACCCATTCTATGTCTATGGGAAAATGCTTCAGTAGATACGGCCCCAAGTGTCAAAACCTCTCTCTTCAGTCTATGGAGCCAGGCCTTCTTATGGCGGAGGTCTGTCGTTGCTCCAGTTGCCTAAGTTTTATAGCTGTCACTGGAGAACGGACAGTGCTTTTCCCTCACTTCCAGCGGAATTAAGCTGGAATAAAAGACACACACAAAGAGTTTTGCAAACATAGACATTCCCACTTCCTAGAAGTGCCACTTCTAGGGTATTATTGACAAAACCACCTTTACAATGAGAAGAGGTTTGTCACTGTGAATCCAATGATAGTAAGCATCACGAGGCTGCCCCACTGCAATCCACAACTTGGCCCTCTTTACGACCCTGGCGGACGGGGGAGAAGTGGCGGTAATACCGCCAACAGGCTGGCGGAAAAATAAATGGAATTACGACCATGGCGGTTACCGCCATGGTCATCCGCAACTTCTCCACTCTGACCGCCAGGGCGGTGACGACCGCAGGGCTGGAGACTTCGGTCTCCAGCCCGGCGGCCGTCACCAGACTGCCGGCGGTATCAGGACCCTGCATACCGCCATGGATTTTGGGTGGTTTGGAACCGCCACAAAATCAATGGCGGTAGGCACTATCAGTGCCAGGGAATTCCTTCCCTGGCACTGATAGGGGTCTCCCCCACCCCGAGTCCTCCCCCCACACCCTCCACCCCCCTGTTACCCCCCAAAGGTGTCGGTACCCCCCTCCCCACCTCGCCCCTAAAATGCACATATACACACCCCCTCCCCACCCCCACCCCCAACATGCACATACACACACCCCTACACGCACACATACACTACAACAACACATACCCGTACGCACACAGACCGACGCGCCCACATTTCCCCTACACACAACACCCCCGCATGCATAGACGCACTCACACACCTCCTCCACACACTCACACGTACACCCCTATGCACGCACACAACACACCCCCACCCCTACTGCTTTTACAGTGGAAAGTGCCCAGGGCCCACAGACCACTCAAAGAGAATCGGCAAAACCTCCTAGAAAAAGCAAAAAGGTTTGGGCAACCACTGCCTCATCGTGTCTGGTCCTGCAAGTTCATAAATATGCCCCTAAAACACCTGCTAAGCCCAATACAAATGTAGTACATTTTATTTTAGAGACTGGGGCCGTATTTATGGTAAAGTGCGTGCACTGCATCACTGGGAAAGGGAAGGAATGCAACATATTTAGGCAGAATGTGCATTCCTGTCCTTTCCGCCTGCTCTGGTACCGAATGGGCTGCCTGCTGGTAATGCAGGTAGCCATGCACCATGATGCAAGGGTGCCTGCATTGCATGCAGGAATGTGTTTTTTTGCAGGAAGGAACAAAAACAATCCTCAGAGGCATATTCCTCTTTTCAGTTGTGCTGCATGAATACTGCAAAGATGGAAAGAGGAAGAAATGAGGAAACATAAAGGAATTTCTCCTCGTTTTGCCTCCTCTCTCAAGACGTAAAGTTTTGGTGCATTCCTAGTTTTAAAAGTTCTTGTAAATCTTGGAATGCATCAAAATCCATGGGAGTTGCATGGGAACACCCATTCAGTCCCCATGGAACGCCTTCCTAACGCAGAGTAAGGCAACGCAGTGATTTGAGCTGCGTTGCTTACACCATATATTTAAAGCCATTCAGTCATGCAAAGTGACTTTGCGTGGCTTCAGAAATATGACTTAAGATTAGTGTCACGCATGTACCACGTTGCATGGTGCACGCATGATGCAAACTGCTCATAAATATGCCTGTGTATCAGCTCAATAACAGGAGTGTTTTAATTTTTACCAATAAAGTAAAGGCCACTCATGGGATATGAACCAGCTTTGATAAAAAAATACCCATAATGAGATTTACTAAGCTTATTACTATAAAGGCCTGTGGAATAGAAAATAAGAACAGAAATAACTTCAACAGGGTGCATGAGTAATAACAAGCCTGGAATGTGGGGTGCACCCACTGTAGGTAATAACACAGAACAAATATTTCAAGTATTCTAACCTTTGCTACGTACACAGTGAAGTACCAGCCCAACCTGCTAGGCCAGAGTCTGTGGATTGTTCGTCTGCTGCCACTCCAACTTTCTGTATTGTCCCTTTAAAAAGATCTGTGTAAACAGAAAGTTTGCAAGACTTAAGTGTAATGCACTGCACTCCTGTAGGTCATGCTCACTAAATGGCCCTCATCTAGGGGGATCTGGTGTAGGACAGCTCAGCAAGTCTTCTTGCTGTGCTGCCCTATGCCAAAGTGAAAGGGCAGGAAAGCACCATATTTGTGCAATACAGTGCATTCCTGTCCTGTCCTCCCTGCGCTGGTGCTGTTTTGGCATCCTAGCGCCAATGCAGACCCCTTGGCACCATGGTGCAAGGGGGCCTCGGTGGCATGCAGCATTGTTTTTGTGCAGGAAGGAGCACCTTCCTGCACAAAAGCAATCCTGAGAGCCTTTTTCCTGTTTCTGTGTTAGCTGCACAATGCAGCGCACATGGAAAGAGGGAAACAACAGGAGAAATAAAAATATTTCTCCTTGTTACTCTTGCCCTGGGAGGCGTAAGGTTTTGGCGCATTCCCAGGTTTACAGGCTCTGGTAAATCTGGGATGTGTCAAAATCCATGGGTACTGCACGGGACAACCCATGAGTGATACCCACGGGCACCTCCCTGGCACAGAGTAAGGCAACCAGCTTGTTGCGCTGCCTTGCCTTACGCCATATCTATGAGGCCAATCTAGCCACACATAGGTATAACTTTATAGGCTGCACTGCCGGAGCGTCAAAAAATGTGACGATGTGACAACGCACGGGGCTCATAAATATGCCCCACAGTGCCTTGCTGTCAACATTAGCAGCTCCCTCCATACCCAGGCTTCCCACCCCTCCCTCAGTGGGTCTTTCCCGCTTCCACAGACAGTGCTTTGATGTTGACACTAGAAGCTCCCTCCAGCCAGACCCAGGCTGCCCACCCCTCCCACAGTGGGTCCTGTAAGATGCAGGGGTAGCGCTGTGAGGCCTGCCTGCATGTACTGGGGCACTCTTCAGAGGCAGGTAGGCTTTACCAAGGGATTGGATAACATGACAGCTGGTGGGGCCCTCTAAAGCTTCCCAAGGTGCGGACAGATAAGAGGTAACAAGCATTGGCAGAGCCAATAGGTCTCACCTTTAACAGGCAAAGGCTGACATACTTCCTTTGCAATTATTATTAGATGATTGTTGTAAAATGCCCATCAGGCATGTTGGATTCGTAAAATAAAAAAATAGCTAAAACGGCTTTATTTCACCATGGTTGACTCCCGGTCACAAGGTCTGTGCAAAGCACATGCTTCCAAGCATACCGACTGCCGCTCGGCCTTTTTTTCTCTTTAGAGATCCAACACTGCAATTGGCCATCATAGAACTTGTAAAATAAAAGTATACATTATTATATGAGAGCACAAAAAGAAAATAAGCAACCAGGTAGCACTTAGCAGCTGCTTCACCCTTAGAACAGAAACAAATAAATACCAAAATTACACACTAACAGGGAGGCAGCTGGGATGAGGCCCAAGCAGTTTGCCCCATTGCTCCAGGAATTCTATGTCAGGACCAGGGGCTCTGATTATGCTATCTCTTTCTTTACTGCCCAAAAAACAGCAGCCAATCAATATACAGTAAACAAAAAACTACACATCCCATGATGCCACTAATGTCATAACACATGGCCCAATCACCAATCACGACCTTTGCCCATATAAGGCATGACCCCAAATGTCACTTCCTCTTTGTTTGCTGCTTCGCAGCAGAGAAGTACTTTCCATTATTATATTTCTTAAAGTTTATACATGTGAAATGCTTCTGTAAGTACCAGTGTGCAGCAACGTGACTCTGCACGCTAAATCTTTACTTGTGTGCCTTTGTTTATCGGCCTCTTGCCGATCTTGCATAGTGCCCATAAATTGTATCATTTTTGGGGAGCGGGAGTGTTAGACGCGCCTTGCGCGTAGTCTGTTTTCCCTGTTTTTGCCTCACGCACGCTGTTTTTCACGAGCCGATCATTTCAGCTTCTTTTCTGCGGGAGATTGGCTTGTGATTGGGACGCGTGCGCTGCAATTTCAGTTAGTTCTGTTATCTACGCTGAATTTTCTCCCTGATGCCCAGCGTTGTTAGCGCATGGGTTGTAAAATACAATAAGGCTCTGCCTAGAGTGTCTTTCAGGCAGCTCCCTTAGTTCTCAACTTCGTGCAGAATGCCCTATACCAAATTTGGACAATAAGGTGTCTGACACTCCTGATATTGATCCTACTATGGTCACCTTTATGAGGAAATTCGCAAAGGACCCTAAAAAAAGTCTAGATAGATCTTGGCGTCTCTGCCAGGACAAGTTTCTCTATTTAACTGGACCGTTAACTAAAATCCTAGATATGGCTGCTATTGCTAAAGAATCTGGCACACCAGTGGACACTGATGTATTGATGGGTTGGGCTTAGTAAGCCATTTGCCATTTGGGAAACACTAACTGCGCTATATCTACAGAACAAAGGAAATCAGTCCTTATGCGCATTGACCCGAAATTAGTAGACCTGGCCTCTTCTGAAGCAGGCCCAGCGGCGGACAGGCTTCTCTTTGGACCCTCATTCATAAAAAAGTTAGCCAAATTCTGTTCTACCTTCTCTTCTCTAGATAAGGCACAAATGTCTCTTAAAAATGTTTTTAAGCATGGCCTTTTTACCAGGGCTGGTCGTTTTGGAGGACAAATGCCCAGTCGAGGTTCCTTTTTTAGTCCCCAAAACTATTACCCCAGAGGAAGGGGTGGATGGCATGGAGACCAATCCGACTCTACGTTCTACCCCACTCGCTCAGAGGAGGTCGACCCAGATTCCGCAGACAATGTAGAGGTCAACAAGGAGCAATCCAAGAAGTTGCCTATTCAAGGAAAGCATTATTCCTCATTCTCCGGTTACCCCTAGGGGCAGAGTGGCTTTGTTTGCGGACAACTGGAAAACAATCTCAGTGGATCCCTGGATTCTCCAGACTGTTTCAGGTTTTCACCTGGAGTTTATCAGTACTCCGACCCAATTGGCCCCTCCTATTCAAATGAATTTTTCCCTCGCAGATCAGATGTTCATAGACCTGGAAGTACAAGCATTAATAGACAAAGGAGCAGTAGATTATTCAGTTCTGCACCCCTCAGGCTTTTGCAGTCCCATATTTGTGGTGGACAAAAATGGTGGGGGTCATCGACTAGTTTTAAATCTAAAAGATTTCAATTTTTGGATCGTATACAGACACTTCAAGATGGAAGGGATCCACATGTCGAGGGATATTCTATTAGAAAGAGACTGGATGCTTACCTGTCAATACCAGTCTTTCCCCCTCACAGGAGATTTCTTCAGTTTCTTTGGAAGGGTCATTGTTTGGAGTTCAAAGCCCTTCCATTCTGCCTGTCCTTGGCCCCCTGGGGATTCACGAAGCTGTTGAGACCAGTAGTGGAGTGTTTGAGATCCAAGGGAGTAAGATTGATTATCTACCTGGACGACATCTTATTGATGGCTCAGGATACCCATTCTCTTCTGATGCATATGAACTGGACCATCAGTCTGTTACAGGATTTGGGTTTCCTTATCAATGTACAGAAGTTGTTATTGAATCCGACTCAAACAATAGAGTTTTTGGGATTCAAGATAGACTTAGTTCAATCACTTCCAGTCCTCCCAGCACAGAAGATTCGCAATATCAAGAGGGAACTGATATCAGCCTTATCCAAGCCGACAATCTCTCTGCGGAACATTCTGGCTTCATCTATTCAGGCAATCTTCCCAGCCCCTCTTCACTATCGTGCTCTATAGAGACTAAAGATCAGACACCTACAGCAGGGCCTGAGTTATTCAGAAATGATTCCATTAACCACAGAGGTCAGGGAACAGATACATTGGTGGCTCCAACACATGGAAGCATGGAATGGCAGGGCCATCTCTGGGTCTCACCCAGAAGTAGTGATCGAGTCAGACGCCAGTCAGTGGGGTTAGGGAGCCTGGTGAGGGTCTGTAGTGACCTAGGGACGTTGGTCACAGATGGAACAAAGTCTCCATATCAATTGTCTGGAGCTCCTAGCAGGCTCCTTTGCCATCAAAAGTCTTTCTCCCCAGAAAACGGACTGCTGCATTCTTTTGAGAATTGACAACATTTCAGCAGTTCGATATGTCAACAAACTGGGCGGGACAAGGTCCAGGATTCTGGCAGAGATTGCCAAGGATTTCTGGCACTATTGTCTGAACCATTGTCTGGTTGTATTAGCAGAATACCTCCCGGGAGCCCAGAACTCTGTTGCGGACTGGAATTCCAGATATCTGGTGGATTCCAGCGATTGGAAACTGGATCCGATGATTTTTCAACAGATTGTCAAGGAATGTGGCCCTTGCGAAATAGATCTATTTGCATCTCGGCTCAATGCTCAGATAACAAAATTCTTCAGCTGGCGCCCGGACCCTCTAGCTTTAGCGACGGATGCGTTCCTGCAGATCTGGTCCCTCTTTCAGGGCCATGCTTTTCCCCCATTTTTACTAATTCCCAGGGTCCTGTCTCAAGTTCGGAGACAGAAAACAGACCTGATCCTGGTGACACTTTTTTGGAGGTTTCAACCCTGGTTCCCCATTGCTCTTCAGCTGGCTTGTGCTCGCCCGTTGCTCATTCTTCCTCATCCGAATCTTCTATTGAGTCCGGAAGGCCTTCAACATCCAATGAGCTTATCAGGGAAGTTGACTTTGATGGCATGGATGGTTTCGGGTCGAGACGGAATTCCCCAGGCCTTTCGCGACAAGCTGCGAATTTCATTAAACAAGCTTGGGCATCTGGTACCCACAAAAGATATGCTTCAGCTTGGCGCAGATGGAATGGTTGGTGCATGGGAAGGGATATCAATCCCATGGAGTCGAATGTTGAACTGATTGTTAACTTTCTTGCTGAAATGGCATCTTCTGGTTTAGCGTATGGGACTATTAATAACTTCAGGTCAGCCATTTCTGCTGTTCATAACCACATTGATGGTAAACCAGCAGGTGAACATCCAATGATATGTAAACTATTGAGGGGTATTCGATTAGCCAACCCTACTCAAACAAGATATTTGGTCTTGTGGGATGTTAATATTATTTGAAAATATTTAGATGCCTGGCCGGGTAATAAGTATTTATCTTGTAAACAACTTTCGGCAAAATTAACAATGTTGTTATGTTTGATTTCATGTAAAAGAGTTTCAGTTGTCAAGGCCTTAGACTTATCGGGAAGAACTTACTCTCCTGAAAGCGTTACTTTTAGTATTTCCAGAAGAACAAAGACCAATTGCAGGTCAGTAACTTATCCAATGTTTCCTGAGAACTCAAAACTTTGTGTAGTACAATGTTTAATAGATTATGAGATGGTTACCGAAGAATTTCGGCAGGCCGCTGCTGGACAGCTATTGATTTCTTTACAGAAACCATTTAAACCAGTTTCCTCGGCCACTCTTTCAAGATGGATGAGATGGTTGATGGGAGAAGCAGGTATTAGTCTTTTTGGAGCACATTCAGTTAGAGGAGCCATGGCCTCTAAAACATATGCATTGGGGTCTAGATTAGAAGACATCATGAAGGCAGCAGACTGGTCATCTGAATCTACATTTCGTAAATTTTATCACAAGCCTGTGGTAGATGTTGCATCTGTTGTAATGGGATAGCTTTGAACTAGCATAATCTGAGCCTCCGGTCCTGACATAGAATAATAAAATTTCTAGCATACGCGTCAAGAATTTTCAATTCTATTAAGGACACGGAGGCGAGGATTATCCCTCCCTTAAATGCATAATTGTGTTATACTTTCTAATATATGTATACATCATTGATTTGGATGGTTTTATTATGCCCTCCCTTCCTAAATTGTTGGGTAATGTAAAAAAAAAAAAAAAAAAAAATGTCATGGATGTTTTAACTCCACGAGATATTACCTTGTGTTATTTTATTATTTTAGGCTCTGATCAGAAAAACACCTGAAAATCCTATCCTGGTGGATTTCGTAGAAACAGCTCTTACTTGCGTCTACTCCTGAGAAGTTGTTCCAAGTTCCAGCTCCAGTTGAGCTGTTCGATTGTATTTGGACTGATGGGGAATTCAATGGTTCTTCATCTACATAAGAAGTTTTCATTTCGGAAATGTGTGGATTATCTGACTTCACAAAGAAAGAGGAAGTGACATTTGGGTTCATGCCTTAAATGGGCAAGGGTCGCGATTGGTGATTGGGCCATGTAATATGACATTAATGGCATCATGGGATGTGTAGTTTTTTGATTACTGTATATTAATTGGCTTCTGTTTTTTGAGCAGTAAAGAAAGAGATAGCATAATCCTTGCCTCCGTGTCCTTAATAGAATTGAAAATTCTTGACGCGTAAGCTAGAAACAATTTTATTCAGGAAAGAACTCAAGAGCTGGCTGTTCCATTAATCAGATCACCCCGGAGCAGTGCGCAACTCCAGCGCCTTGAGGCTCTCACGGGTGATCTGCCGCTCTTTACAAATCCCATTGAGTGACTGATCGATCGATTGATTGATTGAGCAGTAATAGACAAGCAACTAGAGCGTGGGTTCCCTCCCAATAAAAATAACACATGAAAATGCATTAATGCAAAGTGTGTGCGGACTACTGTTTTTAAGTAGTTGACATCCATGAGATGGAGTATGTTGACAGTACTGCTGACAGACAGCTCCTTAAGCCAATGCCCAAAGCCATCAGAGCCACAGTAGCGCATGGCTGAAAGGGGCTGTCCAAACGGCCATCTCTGTTTATGTATCTGTATGTACTGTGTGTGCGTTTGTGTGTGTGTGTGTGTGTGTGTATGTATGTAGTGTGTCGGTGTATGTATTGTGTGTATGAATGTGTGTGTGTGTATGTAGTGTGTGTCTGTATATGTAGTGTGTGTGTGTGTGTGAGAGTGTGTGGCTGTATGAATGTAGTGTGTGTCTGTATATGTAGTGTGTGTCTGTATATGAAGTGTGTGTGTGTGTCAGTGTATGTAGTGTGTGTCAGTGTATGTAGTGTGTGTGTGTGACTGTGTGTATGTAGTGTGTGTCTGTATATGTAGTGTGTGTCTCTGTGTGTATGTAGTGTGGGTATGCAGTGTCTGTGTGTATGTAGTGAGTGTCTGTATATGTAGTGTGTGTGTATGTGTGTGTATGCAGTGTGTGTCTGTATATGTGGAGAAGTGTGGCTCAATGGTTAGAGCGGCAGACCCTGAAGCAGAGATCTGGCTCAAGACCAAGGTTCAAGTCCCGCTTCGGCAGGTCTTGGGCTCAATTCCCCTTGACCAGATAATTCTCGCCTCGGTGCCTAATCTAATTCATGGGTCCCACTCTGCAACTCTGGGCAATAGCTTGCTTAATCTCCACAACGGCCCCAACAGCGCTTGGATGCCTGGCTTCACCCTGGGGGTGCTCAGGAGTGGGCACCTCACAGGGAAAAGCCAGGAGGGGTTCCATAGCGGTATGAGTACTTCCACCCCATCTCTCTTCTGCCTTTCCCAGCCAAAGTAATAGAGAAGACCGTCAACAAACAGCTGACCACCTTCCTGGAAGACAACAACCTGCTCGACCCCTCACAAACCGGATTCCGAACCAACCACAGCACTGAAACCGCCCTCATCTCAGTCACAGACGACATCAGAACCCTGATGGACAACGGTGAAACAGTCGGCCTCATTCTTCTCGACCTCTCGGCTGCCTTTGACACCGTCTGTCAGCGCACCCTAATCACCCGCCTCCGCTCCACCGGGATCCAAGGCCAGGCCCTGGACTGGATCGCCTCCTTCCTCGCAATCCGCTCCCAAAGAGTTTACCTCCCTCCGTTTCGCTCAGAACCCACCGAGATCATCTGCGGCGTACCTCAAGGCTCATCGCTCAGCCTGACACTCTTCAATGTCTACATGAGCCCCCTCGCCAACATCGTATGCAAGCACGACATCATGATCACCTCCTACGCCGACGACACCCAACTTATACTCTCCCTCACCAAGGACCCCACCAGCGCCAAGACCAACCTACAAGAAGGCATGAAGGACGTCGCAGATTGGATGAGGCTCAGCCGCCTAAAGCTGAACTCTGAAAAAACGGAAGTCCTCATCCTCGGCAACACCCCGTCCGCCTGGGACGACTCCTGGTGGCCCACGGCCCTCGGCACTGCACCGACCCCCACAGACCACGCCCGCAACCTCGGCTTTATCTTGGACCCTCTTCTCACCATGACCAAGCAAGTCAACGCCGTGTCCTCCGCCTGCTTCCTCACCCTCCGCATGCTCTGCAAGATCTTCCGCTGGATCCCCGCCGACACCAGAAAAACCGTGACCCACGCCCTCGTCACGAGCCGCCTGGACTACGGCAACACCCTCTACGCCGGGACCACAGCCAAACTCCAAAATCGCCTGCAACGCATTCAAAACGCCTCGGCCCGCCTCATCCTCGACGTACCCCGCAGCAGCCACATCTCCGCACACCTGAGACACCTGCATTGGCTCCCAGTCAGCAAAAGGATCACCTTCTGACTTCTCACCCACGCACACAAAGCCCTCCACGACAAAGGACCGGAATACCTCAACAGACGCCTCAACTTCTACGTCCCCACCCGCCCCCTCCGCTCCTCTGGCCTCGCACTCGCTGCTGTCCCTCGCATCCACCGCTCCACGGCGGGTGGGAGATCTTTCTCCTTCCTGGCGGCCAAGACCTGGAATTCCCTCCCCACCAGCCTCAGGACCACCCAGGACCACTCCGCTTTCCGAAGACTCCTAAAGACCTGGCTGTTCGAGCAGCGATAACCCCCCCTTTTTCCCCTAGCGCCTTGAGACCCGCACGGGTGAATAGGGTGCTTTATAAATGTTAATGATTTGATTATGATTTGATTTCTATATGTAGTGTGTGTTGGTGTATGTAGTGTGTGTCTGTGTATGTAGTGTGTCTGTATATATAGTGTGTGTCTGTGTGTGTATGCAGTGTGGGTATGTAGTGTATGTGTGTATGTGGTGTGTGTGTTTATGCAGTGTGCATGTAGTGTGTGTGTGCCTGTGCAAGTAGTGTGTGTCTGTATATGTAGTGTGTGTGTGTCTGTGTGTATGTAGTGTGTGTCTGTATATGTTGTGTGTGTGTTTGTGTGTAGTGTGTGTCAGTGTATGTAGTGTGTGTGACTGTGTGTATTTAGTGTGTGTCTGTATATGTAGTGTGTGTGTGTGAGTCTGTGACTGTATGTATGTAGTGTGTGTCTGTATATGCAGTGTGTGTCTGTGTGTGTATGTAGTGTGGGTATGTAGTGTATGTGTTTATGCAGTGTGCATGTAGTGTGTGTGTGTCTGTGTGTGTGTAGTGTGTGTCTGTATCTGTAGTGTGTGTGTGTGAGTGTGTGACTGTATGTATGTAGTGTGTGTCTGTATATGCAGTGTGTGTGTGTCTGTGTGTGTATATAGTGTGGATATGTAGTGTCTGTGTGTATGTGGTGTGTGTGTTTATGCAGTGTGCATGTAGTGTGTGTGTGTCTGTGTGTATGTAGTGTGTGTCTGTATATGCAGTGTGTGTGTGTCTGTGTGTGTATGTAGTGTGGGTATGTAGTGTCTGTGTGTATGTGGTGTGTGTGTTTATGCAGTGTGCATGTAGTGTGTGTGTATCTGTGTGTATGTAGTGTGTATCTGTATATGTAGTGTGTGTATGTGTGTGTGTGTCGGTGTATGTAGTGTGTGTCAGTATATGTAGTGTGCGTGACTGTGTGTATGTAGTGTGTGTCCGTATATGTAGTGTGTGTGTGTATGTAGTGTGTGTCTATATATGCAGTGTGTGTGTCTGTGTGTATGCAGTGTATGTATCTAGGGTGTGTATATGTAGTGTGTGTGTGTGAGTGTGTGTGTGACTGTATGTATGCAGTGTGTGTGTGCCTGTGCATGTAGTGTGTGTCTGTATATGTAGTGTGTTTGTGTGTCTGTGTGTATGCAGTGTATGCATGTAGTGTCTGTGTGTGTGTTCATGCAGTGTGCATGTAGTGTGTGTATATAGTGTGTGTGAACGTGTGCTATGTGATGACATGAGTTGTTGGCAGAAAGTTAAAGCTGTGTGTCTGTGAGACCTAAAAATGGCACTTCTACAACTGTACAACGCCCACTGGGTCCACCAGTGGAGCAGCAAACTCCACCTAATATGATGAAAATGCAGGGACCCAAAGCTTTCCTTAGGAGCCCACCGTCGGCGCTCACCAATGTTGTGGTCGCCTCATCTTGGTTTTACCCCATGCCGCCACCTTCCACAACCAACACTTCCCCTCACTTTTGTGGGTTCTTTCCCAGCCCGGCCCCCCTCCTTGTCACTGTTCTCCTTCTCCCTCCCTCTGCCCCCCTCTCCAGATCTCAGTCTGATGATCAAACCCAAGTCCCAGCTCCAAACATCAGTAGAGGTTCCACCAGGAGGCCCCACTGAGTGCACCCTGGGTTGGCTCACGGCTTCCACTTACCATGGGTGTAGTCTGAGAGCGCGAAGGGGTCCGGCGAGTCACGGCTCACCTCCTCCAGCAGCTGTCTGGGCACTGGAAGAGAAGTGCACAGTGTGAGGGGAGCAGTGGCAGACCCCAGAGGACTTGTGAGGTGACACTCTACAGAGCAACAACAGCACGCAGATGTGTGAGTGTGGAACATGCGTCCACCTGCACCACACCAAAGACCTCCTTACCTTTAGGAAACGTCTCAAGACCTGGCTGTTCGAGCAGTAGCAGCACAACCCGCCACCTCCCCTCAGCGCCTTGAGACCCTCACGGGTGAGCAGTGGGCTTTACAAATCCCTGATTGATTGATTGATTGAGGGGGCAGTGTCATGGATAGAATACCTGGATGTGGTACCGGGAAGCCCATTAGGGTAGCTGAGTGCTTTATAAGACACAATAATAAGAATAAGATGTCCCTCCCAGGCTTTATCTGCTCTTCATGGCTGCTGCAGCAGGTCATGTATTCAGTGTGAGCAGCGGGGGCGCCACGGGTCAGGGATGAGGCACCCTAGCAGAGCTGTGGCAGAGCTGTGGCTCTCTGAGTGTTAGTCTCTCTGCACCTGAACGGCCATAGATGGGGCAATCAGACAGATGTACAAAAGTATTTTACGATGACAAGACTCGCGAGTCACAAAATCTCTAGGTTTGTAACTGCAAAATACATATTTCGTATGTTAAAGAAATGTAGGAGTCAGAAAAAAGAGTTTCCAACTCGTAAAGTCAGTTTTCCAACCCTATGCGATTTGCTATTTCAAAGCAGCACAAAAGGAGCAACACTTCAAAATCGTGATTTGGCATGTGATATATCAGTGGTCTCTAGTCGCGACTCTTCTAAATAGTTGGTGACTGATTCTTAAAGGTGAAAGGGTCCCAAGTCTGCTCTGGGAATCCTGTTGGCAGCCATGTGGGGAATAGGTTGTGGACAGGGGACCACTACCTGCAGCCCCTAATGTTTCACCAAACAGGATTTTTAAAAACTTTTTTTAAGGCATCAATGGCTTCTTTAAGGATCATGGCCTCCTTTAAAAAAAATGTTTATAGTTTGGGAATGCAAACACAGTGATGGTGGCCTGCTGTCCCTTGTTGCCAACGATATGGGGTCGCAAATTGTGTTCTGCCTTTTTAATAGTCATTAGTCAGGTTATTCTGTGACCCCTTTGAATGGTGATTTTACAAAGTGACGTAATGCTACTTAGCTTGGTTTGCAGCATCAGAGTCCATTCAGCAAAATAGTTAGTGTAGACACCTGGCCCCATTTTTGTATGTCAGAGTCTCTTCACTGGAACAGCAGGGGACCCTACTTTCCAGAATTGAGGTGCATTGGCAATACTCTGCCTCTGCCTGTAGGTGCATGCACCGGGAGACGAAGGGCAGTGCAGTTCAGGATTGTGGTGCATTGGCAGGGCTCTGTATGTAGGTGCATGTACCGGGACATGGAGGACGCTGCAGTTCAGGATTGAGGTGCATTGGCAAGGGTCGGCCTCTGAGTGTGGGCCTCTGTATGGAACTGCAGTGGTCATGTTAGTTCAGGATTGGGGTGCATTGGCAGGGCTCTGTCTCTGTGTGTAGGTGCATGTACTGGGACATGGACGGTGCTGCAGTTCAGGACTGAGGTGCACTGGCAGGGTTCTGTCTCTGTATGTAGGTGCATGTACTGGGACATGGAGGGTGCTGCATTTCAGGATGGAGGTGCATTGGGAGGGCTCTGTCTCTGTGTGTAGGTGCATGTATTGGGACATGGAGGGTGCTGCAGTTCGGAATGGAGGTGCATTGGTAGGACTCTGTGTGTGTAGTTGCATGTACTGGGAAGCAATGGATGATGCAGTTCAGGATCGGGGTGCATTTGCAGGGTTCTGCATGTAGGTGCATGTACCGAGACATGGAGGACGCTGCAGTTCAGGATTGAGGTGCATTGGCAGGGTTCTGTCTCTGCATGTAGGTGCATGTACTGGGACATGGAAGAGGCTGCAGTTCAGGATTGAGGTGCATTGGCAAGGGTCAGCCTCTGAGTGTGGGTGCATGTACTGGGACATGGGCGGTGCTGCAGTTCAGGACTGAGGTGCACTGGCAGGGTTCTGTCTCTGTATGTAGGTGCATGTACTGGGACATGGACGGTGCTGCAGTTCAGGACTGAGGTGCACTGGCAGGGTTCTGTCTCTGTATGTAGGTGCATGTACTGGGACATGGAGGGTGCTGCATTTCAGGATGGAGGTGCATTGGGAGGGCTCTGTCTCTGTATGTAGGTGCATGTATTGGGACATGGAGGACGCTGCAGTTCAGGATTGGGGTGCATTGGGAGGGCTCTGTCTCTGTGTGTAGGTGCATGTACTGGGACATGGAGGGTGCTGCAGTTCGGAATGGAGGTGCATTGGTAGGACTCTGTGTGTGTAGTTGCATGTACTGGGAAGCAATGGATGATGCAGTTCAGGATCGGGGTGCATTGGCAGGGTTCTGCATGTAGGTGCATGTACCGAGACATGGAGGACGCTGCAGTTCAGGATTGAGGTGCATTGGCAGGGTTCTGTCTCTGCAAGTAGGTGCATGTACTGGGACATGGAAGACGCTGCAGTTAAGGATTGAGGTGCATTGGCAGGGCTCTGTCTCTGTGTGTAGGTGCATGTACTGGGAAGCGATGGATGATGCAGTTCAGGACTGAGGTGCATTAGCAGGGCTCGGCCTCTGTATGTAGGTGCATGTACTGGGACATGGAGGACGCTGCAGTTCAGGATTGAGGTGCATTGGGAGGGCTCTGTCTCTGTATGTAGGTGCATATACTGGGAAGCGATGGATGATGCAGTTCAGGACTGAGGTGTATTGGCAGGGTTCTGTCTCTGTGTGTAGGTGCATGTACTGGGACATGGAGGGTGCCCCAGCTCAGGATTGAGGTGCATTGGTAGGACTCTGTGTGTGTAGTTGCATGTACTGGGGAGCGATGGATAATGTAGTTCAGGATTGGGGTGCATTGCCAAGGCTCTGTCTCTGTGTGTAGGTGCATGTACTGGGACATGGAAGGTGCTGCAGTTCAGGATGGAGGTGCATTGGTAGGACTCTGTGTGTGTAAGTGCATGTAGGGGGAAGCGATGGCTGATGCAGTTCAGGATTGAGGTGCATTGGCAGGGTTCTGTCTCTGTGTGTAGGTGCATGTACTGAGACATGGAGGGTGCTGCAGCTCAGGATTGAGGTGCATTGGGAGGACTCTGTGTGTGTAGGTGCATGTACGGGGAAGTGATGGATGATGCAGTTCAAGATTGAGGTGCATTGGCAAGGGTCGGCTCTGAGTGTGGGCCTCTGTATGGAACGGCAGTGGTCACTTTAGGTCAAGTTTGAGGTGCATTGGCAGGGCTCTGTGTCTGTGTGTAGGTGCATGTACTGGGAAGCAAGCGATGGATGATGCAGTTCAGGACTGAGGTGCATTGGCAGGGTTCTGTCTCTGTGTGTAGGTGCATGTACTGAGAGACGAAAGGCGCTACAGTTCAGGATTGAGGTGCATTGGCATGGCTCTGCCTCTGTGTGTAGGTGCATGTACCGGGAGACGAAGGGCGCTACATTTCAGGATTGGGGTGCATTGGCAAGGGTCGGCCTCTGAGAGTGGGCCTCTGTATAGAACTGCAGCAGTCACTTTAGGTCAGGATTGGGGTGCATTGGCAGGACGCTGTGTGTGTGTGTGTAGGTGCATGTACTGACAGACGAAGGGCGCTGCAGTTCAGGATTGGGGTGCATTGGCAAGGGTCGGCCTCTGAGTGTAGGTGCATGTACCGGGAGACGAAGGGCGCTACAGTTCAGGATTGAGGTGCGTTGGCAGGCCTCTGAGTGTGGGCCTCTGTATGGAACTGCAGCAGTCACTTTAGGTCAGGATTGGGGTGCATTGGCAGGGCTCTGTCTCTGTGTAGGTGCATGTACTAAGAAGCGATGGATGATGCAGTTCAGGACTGAGGTGCATTGGCAGGGTTCTGTCTCTGTGTGTAGGTGCATGTACTGAGAGACGAAAGGTGCTACAGTTCAGGATTGGTGTGCATTGGCAGGGCTGGGTGTACATCTCCAGTAGAGGAGTGCTGTAGGGTACTGATAAGTTAATGACATCTGTGTGTGTCTCCCTGTACCTGAACACTAGGGCTGCTGCAGTTCAAGGCTCTCCTCCCTCACAGTCAGTGTCAGTCTTTAGTGGTCCATGGCTGTGATGAGTCTGACTCTTACCACAAGTGTAGGACACACTCAGCTCCTTCTTGACCCCCAGGAAGCAGGGATCCCCAAAGGTGGAGGCGTCAGCCATGATGGTGCAGTTCTGCTTCCCGTGGCACTTCCGGGATACCTTCCTGAGGGCAGCTGGAGACAGACACTCTGCAGAGAACAAAGAGGTTGCAGGTTACTGGGGGTCTGGTTCCAAACACTCTCCACAGGGGGGATACTGCACCAGGAGCCAGGCCCAAAAACACTGTGCAATTCAGCCACTCACATACCTCACTGACCCCCATACGCCCCCACACAACCCACCACCGGCGGCCCTCAGCACTGTGCAATCCAGTCACTCACATACCTCACTGATCCCCATAGGCCCCCACTTACAGCCCACCACCGGTGGCCCTCAACACTGCAATCCAGTCACTCACATACCTCACTGACCCACATACACCCCCACACAACCCACCACCGGCGGCCCTAAACACTGTGCAATCCAGTCACTCACATACCTCACTGACCCCCATAGACCCCCACACAACCTACCACCGGCGGCCCTCAACACGGTGCAATCCAGTCACTCACATACCTCACTGACCCCCATACAGCCCCACACAACCCACCACCGGCGGCCCTCAACACTGTGCAATCCAGTCATTCACATTCCTCACTGACCCCCATACAGCCCCACACAACCCCCACACAACCCACCACTGGTGGCTCTCAACACTGTGCAATCCAGTCACTCACAAACCTCACTGACCCCATAAACCCCCACACAACCCACCACAGGCGGCCCTCAACACTGTGCAATCCAGTCACTCACATACCTCACTAACCCCCATACGCCCCCACACACAAACTTCCACCGGCGGCCCTCAACACTGTGCAATCCAGTCACTCACATACCTCACAACCCGCCACCGGCATCCCTGAACACTGTGCAATCCAGTCACTCACATACCTCAGTGATCCCCATACGCCCCCACACACAACCCGCCACCGGCGGCCCTCAACACTGTGCAATCCAGTCACTCACATACCTCACTGACCCCCATACACCCCCACTTACAACCCACCACCGGCGGCCCTAAACACTGTGCAATCCAGTCACTCACATACCTCACTGACCCCATACACCCCCACACAACCCACCACCGGCGGCCCTCAACACCGTGCAATCCAGTCACTCACATACCTCACTGACCCCCCATACAGCCCCACACAACCCCCACACAACCCACCACTGGTGGCTCTCAACACTGTGCAATCCAGTCACTCACATACCTCACTGACCCCATAAACCCCACACAACCCACCACCGGGGGCCCTCAACACTGTGCAATCCAGTCACTCACATACCTCACTGATCCCCATAGGCCCCCACTTACAGCCCACCACCGGCGGCCCTCAACACTGCAATCCAGTCACTCATATACCTCACTGACCCACATACACCCCCTCACAACCCACCACTGGCGGCCATCAACACTGTGCAATCCAGTCACTCACAAACCTCACTGACCCCCATACAGCCCCACACAAACCACCACCGGCGGCCCTCAACACTGTGCAATCCAGTCATTCACATTCCTCACTGACCCCCATACAGCCCCACAAAACCCCCACACAACCCACCACTGGTGGCTCTCAACACTGTGCAATCCAGTCACTCACATACCTCACTGACCCCATAAACCCCACACAACCCACCACCGGCGGCCCTCAACACAGTGCAATCCAGTCACTCACATACCTCACAACCCACCACTGGCGGCCATCAACACTGTGCAATCCAGTCACTCACAAACCTCACTGACCCCCATACAGCCCCACACAACCCACCACCGGCGGCCCTCAACACTGTGCAATCCAGTCACTCACAAACCTCACTGACCCCATAAACCCCCACACAACCCACCACCGGCGGCCCTCAACACTGTGCAATCCAGTCACTCACATACCTCACTGACCCCCATACGCCCCCACACACAAACTTCCACCGGCGGCCCTCAACACTGTGGAATCCAGTCACTCACATACCTCACAACCCGCCACCGGCGGCCCTCAACACTGTGCAATCCAGTCACTCACATACCTCACTGACCCCCAAACACCCCCACACAACCCACCACTGGCGGCCCTAAACACTGTGCAATCCAGTCACTCACATACCTCACTGACCCCCATACACCCCCACTTACAACCCACCACCGGCGGCCCTCAACACTGTGCAATCCAGTCACTCACATACCTCACTGACCCCATACACCCCCACACAACCCACCACCGGCGGCCCTAAACACTGTGCAATCCAGTCACTCACATACCTCACAACCCGCCACCGGCGGCCCTCAACACCGTGCAATCCAGTCACTCACATACCTCACTGACCCCATAAACCCCACACAACCCACCACCAGCGGCCCGCAACACTGTGCAATCCAGTCACTCACATACCTCACTGACCCCCATATGCCCCCACACACAAACTTCCACCGGCGGCCCTCAACACTGTGCAATCCAGTCACTCACATACCTCACAACCCGCCACCGGCAGCCCTCAACACTGTGCAATCTAGTCACTCACATACCTCACTGACCCCCATACGCCCCCACACACAAACTTCCACCGGCGGCCCTCAACACTGTGCAATCCAGTCACTCACATACCTCACAACCCGCCACCGGCAGCCCAAAACACTGTGCAATCCAGTCACTCACATACCTCACTGACCCCCATGCACCCCCACATACAACCCACCAACGGCGGCCCTCAACACTGTGCAATCCAGTCACTCACATACCTCACTGACCCCCATACATCCACACACAACCCACCACCGGCGGCCCTCAACAATGTGCAATCCAGTCACTCACATACCTCACTGACCCCCATACAGCCACACACAACCCCCACACAACCCACCACTGGTGGCCCTCAACACTGTGCAATCCAGTCACTCAAATACCTCACTGACCCCCATACGCCCCCACATACAACCCACCACCGGTGGGCCTCAACACTGTGCAATCCAGTCACTCACATACCTCACTGACCCCCATACAGCCCCACACAACCCCCACACAACCCACCACTGGTGGCCCTCAACACTGTGCAATCCAGTCACTCACATACCTCACTGACCCCCATAGACCCCCACACAACCTACCACCGGCGGCCCTCAACACGGTGCAATCCAGTCACTCACATGCCTCACTGACCCCCATACGCCCCCACACAACCCACCACTGGCGGCCCTCAACACTGTGCAATCCAGTCACTCACATACCTCACAACCCACCACCGGCGGCCCTCAACACTGTGCAATCCAGTCACTCACATACCTCACTGACCACATACGCCCCCACATACACCCCACCACCGGCGGCCCTAAACACTGTGCAATCTAGTCACTCACATAACTCACTGACCCCCATACACCCCCACACACAACCTGCCACCGGCAGTCCTCAACACTGTGCATTCCAGTCACTCACATACCTCACAACCCGCCACCGGCAGCCCTCAATACTGTGCAATCCAGTCACTCACATACCTCACTGACCCCCATACACCCCCTCACAACCCGCCACCGGCGGCCCTCAACACTGTGCAATCCAGTCACTCACATACCTCACAACCCGCCACCGGCGGCCCTCAACACTGTGCAATCCAGTCACTCACATACCTCACTGACCCCCCATACAGCCCCACACAACCCCCACACAACCCACCACTGGTGGCTCTCAACACTGTGCAATCCAGTCACTCACATACCTCACTGACCCCATAAACCCCACACAACCCACCACCGGCGGCCCTCAACACTGTGCAATCCAGTCACTCACATACCTCACTGATCCCCATAGGCCCCCACTTACAGCCCACCACCGGCGGCCCTCAACACTGCAATCCAGTCACTCACATACCTCACTGACCCACATACACCCCCACACAACCCACCACCGGCGGCCCTCAACACAGTGCAATCCAGTCACTCACATACCTCACAACCCACCACTGGCGGCCATCAACACTGTGCAATCCAGTCACTCACAAACCTCACTGACCCCCATACAGCCCCACACAACCCACCACCGGCGGCCCTCAACACTGTGCAATCCAGTCATTCACATTCCTCACTGACCCCCATACAGCCCCACAAAACCCCCACACAAACCACCACTGGTGGCTCTCAACACTGTGCAATCCAGTCACTCACAAACCTCACTGACCCCATAAACCCCCACACAACCCACCACCGGCGGCCCTCAACACTGTGCAATCCAGTCACTCACATACCTCACTGACCCCCGTACGCCCCCACACACAAACTTCCACTGGCGGCCCTCAACACTGTGCAATCCAGTCACTCACATACCTCACAACCCGCCACCGGCGGTCCTCAACACTGTGCAATCCAGTCACTCACATACCTCACTGACCCCCAAACACCCCCACACAACCCACCACTGGCGGCCCTAAACACTGTGCAATCCAGTCACTCACATACCTCACTGACCCCCATACACCCCCACTTACAACCCACCACCGGCGGCCCTCAACACTGTGCAATCCAGTCACTCACATACCTCACTGACCCCATACACCCCCACACAACCCACCACCGGCGGCCCTAAACAGTGTGCAATCCAGTCACTCACATACCTCACAACCCGCCACTGGCGGCCCTCAACACCGTGCAATCCAGTCACTCACATACCTCAATGACCCCCCATACAGGCCCACACAACCCCCACACAACCCACCACTGGTGGCTCTCAACACTGTGCAATCCAGTCACTCACATACCTCACTGACCCCATAAACCCCACACAACCCACCACCAGCGGCCCTCAACACTGTGCAATCCAGTCACTCACATACCTCACTGACCCCCATATGCCCCCACACACAAACTTCCACCGGCGGCCCTCAACACTGTGCAATCCAGTCACTCACATACCTCACTGACCCCCATACGCCCCCACACACAAACTTCCACCGGCGGCCCTCAACACTGTGCAATCCAGTCACTCACATACCTCACAACCCGCCACCGGCAGCCCAAAACACTGTGCAATCCAGTCACTCACATACCTCACTGACCCCCATGCACCCCCACATACAACCCACCAACGGCGGCCCTCAACACTGTGCAATCCAGTCACTCACATACCTCACTGACCCCCATACATCCACACACAACCCACCACCGGCGGCCCTCAACACTGTGCAATCCAGTCACTCACATACCTCACTGACCCCCATACAGCCACACACAACCCCCACACAACCCACCACTGGTGGCCCTCAACACTGTGCAATCCAGTCACTCACATACCTCACTGACCCCCATACGCCCCCACATACAACCCACCACCGGTGGGCCTCAACACTGTGCAATCCAGTCACTCACATACCTCACTGACCCCCATACAGCCCCACACAACCCCCACACAACCCACCACTGGTGGCCCTCAACACTGTGCAATCCAGTCACTCACATACCTCACTGACCCCCATAGACCCCCACACAACCTACCACCTGCGGCCCTCAACACGGTGCAATCCAGTCACTCACATGCCTCACTGACCCCCATACGCCCCCACACAACCCACCACTGGCGGCCCTCAACACTGTGCAATCCAGTCACTCACATACCTCACAACCCACCACCGGCGGCCCTCAGCACTGTGCAATCCAGTCACTCACATACCTCACTGACCACATACGCCCCCACATACACCCCACCACCGGCGGCCCTAAACACTGTGCAATCTAGTCACTCACATAACTCACTGACCCCCATACACCCCCACACACAACCTGCCACCGGCAGTCCTCAACACTGTGCATTCCAGTCACTCACATACCTCGCAACCCGCCACCGGCAGCCCTCAATACTGTGCAATCCAGTCACTCACATACCTCACTGACCCCCATACACCCCCTCACAACCCGCCACCGGCGGCCCTCAACACTGTGCAATCCAGTCACTCACGTACCTCACTGACCCTTCTATGCCCCCACACACAACCCGCCAACGGCGGCCCTCAACACTGTGCAATCCAGTCACTCACATACCTCACAGACCCCCATACGCCCCCCACACAACCTGCCACAGGTGGCCCTCACCATGGTGCAATCCAGTAACTCACATACCTCACTGACCCCCATATGCCTCCACACACAACCCGCCACCGGCGGCCCTCAACACTGTGCAATCCAGTCACTCACATACCTCACTGACCCCCATAAACCCCCACACACAACCTGCCACTGGCGGCCCTCAACACGGTGTAATCCAGTCACTCACATACCTCACTGACCGCCACCGGCGCCCCTCAACACTGTGCAATCCAGTCACTCACATACCTCACTGACCCCCATACGCCCCCCCCCACACAACCTGCCACCAGCGGCCCTCAACACGGTGCAATCCAGTCACCCACATACCTCACTGACCCCCATACGCCCCCACACACAATTCGCCATAGGCGGCCCTCAACACTGTGCAATCCAGTCACTCACACAACTCACTGACCCCAATACACCCCCACACACAAACTGCTACCGGCGGCCCTCAACACGGTGCAATCCAGTCACTCACATACCTCACAACCCACCACTGGCGGCCATCAACACTGTGCAATCCAGTCACTCACATACCTCACTGACCCTCATACAGCCCCACACAACCCACCACCGGCGGCCCTCAACACTGTGCAATCCAGTCATTCACATTCCTCACTGACCCCCATACAGCCCCACACAACCCCCACACAACCCACCACTGGTGGCTCTCAACACTGTGCAATCCAGTCACTCACAAACCTCACTGACCCCATAAACCCCCACACAACCCACCACCGGCGGCCCTCAACACTGTGCAATCCAGTCACTCACATACCTCACTGACCCCCATACGCCCCCACACACAAACTTCCACTGGCGGCCCTCAACACTGTGCAATCCAGTCACTCACATACCTCACAACCCGCCACCGGCAGCCCTGAACACTGTGCAATCCAGTCACTCACATACCTCAGTGATCCCCATACGCCCCCACACACAACCCGCCACCGGCGGCCCTCAACACTGTGCAATCCAGTCACTCACATACCTCACTGACCCCCAAACACCCCCACACAACCCACCACTGGTGGCCCTAAACACTGTGCAATCCAGTCACTCACATACCTCACTGACCCCCATACACCCCCACTTACAACCCACCACCGGCGGCCCTCAACACTGTGCAATCCAGTCACTCACATACCTCACTGACCCCATACACCCCCACACAACCCACCACCGGCGGCCCTAAACACTGTGCAATCCAGTCACTCACATACCTCACAACCCGCCACCGGCGGCCCTCAACACCGTGCAATCCAGTCACTCACATACCTCACTGACCCCCCATACAGCCCCACACAACCCCCACACAACCCACCACTGCTGGCTCTCAACACTGTGCAATCCAGTCACTCACATACCTCACTGACCCCATAAACCCCACACAACCCACCACCGGCGGCCCTCAACACTGTGCAATCCAGTCACTCACATACCTCACTGACCCCCATACACCCCCACACACAAACTTCCACCGGCGGCCCTCAACACTGTGCAATCCAGTCACTCACATACCTCACAACCCGCCACCGGCAGCCCTCAACACTGTGCAATCTAGTCACTCACATACCTCACAGACCCCCATACGCCCCCACATACAAACTTCCACCGGCGGCCCTCAACACTGTGCAATCCAGTCACTCACATACCTCACAACCCGCCACCGGCAGCCCAAAACACTGTGCAATCCAGTCACTCACATACCTCACTGACCCCCATGCACCCCCACATACAACCCACCAACGGCGGCCCTCAACACTGTGCAATCCAGTCACTCACATACCTCACTGACCCCCATACAGCCACACACAACCCACCACCGGCGGCCCTCAACACTGTGCAATCCAGTCACTCACATACCTCACTGACCCCCATACAGCCACACACAACCCCCACACAACCCACCACTGGTGGATTTCAACACTGGGCAATCCAGTCACTCAAATACCTCACTGACCCCCATACGCCCCCACATACAATCCACCACCGGTGGCCCTCAACACTGTGCAATCCAGTCACTCACATACCTCACTGTCCCCCATACAGCCCCACACAACCCCCACACAACCCACCACTGGTGGCCCTCAACACTCTGCAATCCAGTCACTCACATACCTCACTGACCCCCATAGACCCCCACACAACCTACCACCAGCGGCCCTCAACACGGTGCAATCCAGTCACTCACATGCCTCACTGACCCCCATACGCCCCCACACAACCCACCACTGGCGGCCCTCAACACTGTGCAATCCAGTCACTCACATACCTCACAACCCACCACCGGCGGCCCTCAACACTGTGCAATCCAGTCACTCACATACCTCACTGACCACATACGCCCCCACATACACCCCACCACCGGCGGCCCTAAACACTGTGCAATCTAGTCACTCACATAACTCACTGACCCCCATACACCCCCACACACAACCTGCCACCGGCAGTCCTCAACACTGTGCATTCCAGTCACTCTCATACCTCACAACCCGCCATCGGCAGCCCTCAATACTGTGCAATCCAGTCACTCACATACCTCACTGACCCCCATACACCCCCTCACAACCAGCCACCGGCGGCCCTCAACACTGTGCAATCCAGTCACTCACGTACCTCACTGACCCTCTTATGACCCCACACACAACCCGCCAACGGCGGCCCTCAACACTGAGCAATCCAGTCACTCACATACCTCACAGACCCCCATACGCCCCCCACACAACCTGCCACAGGTGGCCCTCAACACGGTGCAATCCAGTAACTCACATACCTCACTGACCCCCATATGCCTCCACACACAACCCGCCACCGGCGGCCCTCAACACTGTGCAATCCAGTCACTCACATACCTCACTGACCCCCATACACCCCCACACACAACCTGCCACTGGCGGCCCTCAACACGGTGCAATCCAGTCACTCACATACCTCACTGACCGCCACCGGCGCCCCTAAACACTGTGCAATCCAGTCACTCACATACCTCACTGACCCCCATACGCCCCCCCCACACAACCTGCCACCAGCGGCCCTCAACACGGTGCAATCCAGTCACCCACATACCTCACTGACCCCCATACGCCCCCACACACAATTCGCCACAGGCGGCCCTCAACACTGTGCAATCCAGTCACTCACAAAACTCACTGACCCCCATACACCCCCACACACAACCTGCTACCGGCGGCCCTCAACACGGTGCAATCCAGTCACTCACATACCTCACTGACCCCCATACACCTCCACACAACCCACCACCGGCGGCCCTAAATACTGTGCAATCCAGTCACTCATATACCTCACTGACCCCCATACACCCCCACACAACCCACCACTGGTGGCCCTCAACACTGTTCAATCCAGTCACTCACATACCTCACAACCCACCACCGGCGGCCCTCAACACTGTGCAATCCAGTCACTCACATTCCTCACTGACCCCCATACGCCCCCACATACAACCCACCACCGGCGGCCCTAAACACTGTGCAATCCAGTCGCTCACATACTTCACTGACCCCCATACAACCCCACACACAACCTGCCACCGGCAGTCCTCAACACTGTGCAATCCAGTCAGTCACATACCTCACAACCCGCCACCGGCGGCCCTCAACACTGTGCAATCCAGTCACTCACATACCTCACTGACCCCCATACAACCGACAACCGGCGGCCCTCAACACTGTGCAATCCAGTCACTCACGTACCTCACTGACCCCCTTATGCCCCCACACACAACCCGCCACCGGCGGCCCTCAACACTGTGCAATCCAGTCACTCACATACCTCACAGACCCCCATACGCCCTCCACACAACCTGCCACAGGTGGCCCTCAACACGGTGCAATCCATAAACTCACATAACTCACTGATCCCCATACACCCCCACACACAACCTGCCACTGGCGGCCCTCAAAACTGTGCAATCCAGTCACTCACATACCTCACTGACCCCCATACACCCCCACTTACAACCCACCACCGGCGGCCCTCAACACTGTGCAATCCAGTCACTCACATACCTCACTGACCCCATACACCCCCACACAACCCACCACTGGCGGCCCTAAACACTGTGCAATCCAGTCACTCACATACCTCACTGACCCCCCATACAGCCCCACACAACCCCCACACAACCCACCACTGGTGGCTCTCAACACTGTGCAATCCAGTCACTCACATACCTCACTGACCCCATAAACCCCACACAACCCACCACCGGCGGCCCTCAACACTGTGCAATCCAGTCACTCACATACCTCACTGACCCCCATACGCCCCCACACACAAACTTCCACCGGCGGCCCTCAACACTGTGCAATCCAGTCACTCACATACCTCACAACCCGCCACCGGCAGCCCTCAACACTGTGCAATCTAGTCACTCACATACCTCACTGACCCCCTATACGGCCCCACACACAAACTTCCACCGGCGGCCTTCAACACTGTGCAATCCAGTCACTCACATACCTCACAACCCGCCACCGGCAGCCCAAAACACTGTGCAATCCAGTCACTCACATACCTCACTGACCCCCATGCACCCCCACATACAACCCACCAACGGCGGCCCTCAACACTGTGCAATCCAGTCACTCACATACCTCACTGACCCCCATACAGCCACACACAACCCACCACCGGCGGCCCTCAACACTGTGCAATCCAGTCACTCACATACCTCACTGACCCCCATACAGCCACACACAACCCCCACACAACCCACCACTGGTGGATTTCAACACTGTGCAATCCAGTCACTCAAATACCTCACTGACCCCCATACGCCCCCACATACAACCCACCACCGGTGGCCCTCAACACTGTGCAATCCAGTCACTCACATACCTCACTGTCCCCCATACAGCCCCACACAACCCCCACACAACCCACCACTGGTGGCCCTCAACACTGTGCATTCCAGTCACTCACATACCTCACAACCCGCCACCGGCAGCCCTCAATACTGTGCAATCCAGTCACTCACATACCTCACTGACCCCATACACCCCCTCACAACCCGCCACCGGCGGCCCTCAACACTGTGCAATCCAGTCACTCACGTACCTCACTGACCCCCATACGCCCCCCACACAACCTGCCACAGGTGGCCCTCAACACGGTGCAATCCAGTAACTCACATACCTCACTGACCCCCATATGCCTCCACACACAAGCCGCCACCGGCGGCCCTCAACACTGTGCAATCCAGTCACTCACATACCTCACTGACCCCCATACACCCCCACACACAACCTGCCACTGGCGGTCCTCAACACGGTGCAATCCAGTCACTCACATACCTCACTGACCGCCACCGGCGCCCCTCAACACTGTGCAATCCAGTCACTCACATACCTCACTGACCCACATACGCACCCCCCACACAACCTGCCACCAGCGGCCCTCAACACGGTGCAATCCAGTCACCCACATACCTCACTGACCCCCATACGCCCCCACACACAATTCGCCACAGGCGGCCCTCAACACTGTGCAATCCAGTCACTCACAAAACTCACTGACCCCCATACACCCCCACACACAACCTGCTACCGGCGGCCCTCAACACGGTGCAATCCAGTCACTCATACCTCACTGACCCCCATACACCCCCACACAACCCACCACCGGCGGCCCTAAATACTGTGCAATCCAGTCACTCATATACCTCACTGACCCCCATACACCCCCACACAACCCACCACTGGTGGCCCTCAACACTGTTCAATCCAGTCACTCACATACCTCACAACCCACCACCGGCGGCCCTCAACACTGTGCAATCCAGTCACTCACATTCCTCACTGACCCCCATACGCCCCCACATACAGCCCTCCACCGGCGGCCCTAAACACTGTGCAATCCAGTCACTCACATACCTCACTGACCCCCATACAACCCCACACACAACCTGCCACCGGCAGTCCTCAACACTGTGCAATCCAGTCAGTCACATACCTCACAACCCGCCACCGGCGGCCCTCAACACTGTGCAATCCAGTCACTCACATACCTCACTGACCCCAATACAACCGACAACCGGCGGCCCTCAACACTGTGCAATCCAGTCACTCACGTACCTCACTGACCCCCTTATGCCCCCACACACAACCCGCCACCGGCGGCCCTCAACACTGTGCAATCCAGTCACTCACATACCTCACAGACCCCCATACGCCCTCCACACAACCTGCCACAGGTGGCCCTCAACACGGTGCAATCCATTAACTCACATAACTCACTGAATCCCATATGCCCCCACACACAACCCGCCACCGGCGACCCTCAACAATGTGCAATCAAGTCACTCACATACCTCACTGATCCCCATACACCCCCACACACAACCTGCCACTGGCGGCCCTCAACACTGTGCAATCCAGTCACTCACATACCTCACTGACCGCCATACACCGCCACACAAAACCCGCCATTGGCGGCCCTCAACACTGTGCAATCTAGTCACTCACATACCTCACAACCCGCCACCAGCGGCCCTCAACACTGTGCAATCCAGTCACTCACATACCTCACTGACCCCCATATGCCCCCCCACACAACCTGCCACCGGCGGACCTCAACACGGTGCAATCCAGTCACCCACATACCTCACTGACCTCCATACGCCCCCACACCCAACCCGCCACTGGTGGCCCTCAACACTGTGCAATCCAGTCACTCACATACCTCACTGACCCCCATACACCCCCACACACAACCTACCACCGGTGGCCCTCAACACGGTGCAATCCAGTCACTCACATACCTCACTGACCCCATACACCCCCACACAACCCACCACCGGCGGCCCTAAACACTGTGCAATCCAGTCACTCACATACCTCACAATCAGCCACTGGCAGCCCTCAACACTGTGCAATCCAGTCACTCACATACCTCACTGACCCCCATACGCCCCCTCACACAACCCGCCACCGGCGGCCCTCAACAGTGTGCAATCCAGTCACTCACATACCTCACTGACCCCCATACGCCCCCACACACAACCCACCACCAGTGGCCCTAAACACTGTGCAATCCAGTCACTCACATACCTCACTGACCCCCGTACACCCCCACACAACCCCCACACAACCCCCACACAACCCACCACTGGTGGCCCTCAACACTGTTCAATCCAGTCACTCACATACCTCACAACCCACCACCGGCGGCCCTCAACACTGTGCAATCCAGTCACTCACATTCCTCACTGACCCCCATACGCCCCCACATACAACCCACCACCGGCGGCCCTAAACACTGTGCAATCCAGTCGCTCACATACTTCACTGACCCCCATACAACCCCACACACAACCTGCCACCGGCAGTCCTCAACACTGTGCAATCCAGTCAGTCACATACCTCACAACCCGCCACCGGCGGCCCTCAACACTGTGCAATCCAGTCACTCACATACCTCACTGACCCCCATACAACCGACAACCGGCGGCCCTCAACACTGTGCAATCCAGTCACTCACGTACCTCACTGACCCCCTTATGCCCCCACACACAACCCGCCACCGGCGGCCCTCAACACTGTGCAATCCAGTCACTCACATACCTCACAGACCCCCATACGCCCTCCACACAACCTGCCACAGGTGGCCCTCAACACGGTGCAATCCATTAACTCACATAACTCACTGATCCCCATACACCCCCACACACAACCTGCCACTGGCGGCCCTCAAAACTGTGCAATCCAGTCACTCACATAGCTCACTGACCCCCATACACCCCCACTTACAACCCACCACCGGCGGCCCTCAACACTGTGCAATCCAGTCACTCACATACCTCACTGACCCCATACACCCCCACACAACCAACCACTGGCGGCCCTAAACACTGTGCAATCCAGTCACTCACATACCTCACTGACCCCCCATACAGCCCCACACAACCCCCACACAACCCACCACTGGTGGCTCTCAACACTGTGCAATCCAGTCACTCACATACCTCACTGACCCCATAAACCCCACACAACCCACCACCGGCGGCCCTCAACACTGTGCAATCCAGTCACTCACATACCTCACTGACCCCCATACGCCTCCACACACAAACTTCCACCGGCGGCCCTCAACACTGTGCAATCCAGTCACTCACATACCTCACAACCCGCCACCGGCAGCCCTCAACACTGTGCAATCTAGTCACTCACATACCTCACTGACCCCCATACGCCCCCACACACAAACTACCACCGGCGGCCTTCAACACTGTGCAATCCAGTCACTCACATACCTCACAACCCGCCACCGGCAGCCCAAAACACTGTGCAATCCAGTCACTCACATACCTCACTGACCCCCATGCACCCCCACATACAACCCACCACCGGCGGCCCTCAACACTGTGCAATCCAGTCACTCACATACCTCACTGACCCCCATACAGCCACACACAACCCACCACCGACGGCCCTCAACACTGTGCAATCCAGTAACTCACATACCTCACTGACCCCCATACAGCCACACACAACCCCCACACAACCCACCACTGGTGGATTTCAACACTGTGCAATCCAGTCACTCACATACCTCACTGTCCCCCATACAGCCCCACACAACCCCCACACAACCCACCACTGGTGGCCCTCAACACTGTGCATTCCAGTCACTCACATACCTCACAACCCGCCACCAGCAGCCCTCAATACTGTGCAATCCAGTCACTCACATACCTCACTGACCCCATACACCCCCTCACAACCCGCCACCGGCGGCCCTCAACACTGTGCAATCCAGTCACTCACGTACCTCACTGACCCTCTTATGCCCCCACACACAACCCGCCAACGGCGGCCCTCAACACTGAGCAATCCAGTCACTCACATACCTCACAGACCCCCATACGCCCCCCACACAACCTGCCACAGGTGGCCCTCAACACGGTGCAATCCAGTAACTCACATACCTCACTGACCCCCATATGCCTCCACACACAAGCCGCCACCGACGGCCCTCAACACTGTGCAATCCAGTCACTCACATACCTCACTGACCCCCATACACCCCCACACACAACCTGCCACTGGCGGTCCTCAACACGGTGCAATCCAGTCACTCACATACCTCACTGACCGCCACCGGCGCCCCTCAACACTGTGCAATCCAGTCACTCACATACCTCACTGACTCACATACGCACCCCCCACACAACCTGCCACCAGCGGCCCTCAACACAGTGCAATCCAGTCACCCACATACCTCACTGACCCCCATACGCCCCCACACACAATTCGCCACAGGCGGCCCTCAACACTGTGCAATCCAGTCACTCACAAAACTCACTGACCCCCATACACCCCCACACACAACCTGCTACCGGCGGCCCTCAACACGGTGCAATCCAGTCACTCATACCTCACTGACCCCCATACACCCCCACACAACCCACCACCGGCGGCCCTAAATACTGTGCAATCCAGTCACTCATATACCTCACTGACCCCCATACACCCCCACACAACCCACCACTGGTGGCCCTCAACACTGTTCAATCCAGTCACTCACATACCTCACAACCCACCACCGGCGGCCCTCAACACTGTGCAATCCAGTCACTCACATTCCTCACTGACCCCCATACGCCCCCACATACAGCCCTCCACCGGCGGCCCTAAACACTGTGCAATCCAGTCACTCACATACCTCACTGACCCCCATACAACCCCACACACAACCTGCCACCGGCAGTCCTCAACACTGTGCAATCCAGTCAGTCACATACCTCACAACCCGCCACCGGCGGCCCTCAACACTGTGCAATCCAGTCACTCACATACCTCACTGACCCCAATACAACCGACAACCGGCGGCCCTCAACACTGTGCAATCCAGTCACTCACGTACCTCACTGACCCCCTTGTGCCCCCACACACAACCCGCCACCGGCGGCCCTCAACACTGTGCAATCCAGTCACTCACATACCTCACAGACCCCCATACGCCCTCCACACAACCTGCCACAGGTGGCCCTCAACACAGTGCAATCCATTAACTCACATAACTCACTGAATCCCATATGCCCCCACACACAACCCGCCACCGGCGACCCTCAACAATGTGCAATCAAGTCACTCACATACCTCACTGATCCCCATACACCCCCACACACAACCTGCCACTGGCGGCCCTCAACACTGTGCAATCCAGTCACTCACATACCTCACTGACCGCCATACACCGCCACACAAAACCCGCCATTGGCGGCACTCAACACTGTGCAATCTAGTCACTCACATACCTCACAACCCGCCACCAGCGGCCCTCAACACTGTGCAATCCAGTCACTCACATACCTCACTGACCCCCATATGCCCCCCCACACAACCTGCCACCGGCGGACCTCAACACGGTGCAATCCAGTCACCCACATACCTCACTGACCTCCATACGCCCCCACACCCAACCCGCCACTGGTGGCCCTCAACACTGTGCAATCCAGTCACTCACATACCTCACTGACCCCCATACACCCCCACACACAACCTACCACCGGTGGCCCTCAACACGGTGCAATCCAGTCACTCACATACCTCACTGACCCCATACACCCCCACACAACCCACCACCGGCGGCCCTAAACACTGTGCAATCCAGTCACTCACATACCTCACAATCAGCCACCGGCAGCCCTCAACACTGTGCAATCCAGTCACTCACATACCTCACTGACCCCCATACGCCCCCTCACACAACCCGCCACCGGCGGCCCTCAACAGTGTGCAATCCAGTCACTCACATACCTCACTGACCCCCATACGCCCCCACACACAACCCACCACCGGTGGCCCTAAACACTGTGCAATCCAGTCACTCACATACCTCACTGACCCCCGTACACCCCCACACAACCCCCACACAACCCACCACTGGCGGTCCTCAACAGTGTGCAATCCAGTCACTCACATACCTCACAACCCACCACCGGCGGCCCTCAACACTGTGCAATCCAGTCACTCACATACCTCACTGACCCCATACGCCCCCACATAAAACCCACCACCGGCGGCCCTAAACACTGTGCAATCTAGTCACTCACATAACTCACTGACCCCCATACAACCCCACACACAACCTGCCACTGGCAGTCCTCAACACTGTGCAATCCAGTCACTCACATACCTCACAACCCGCCACCGGCAGCCCTCAACACTGTGCAATCCAGTCACTCACATACCTCACTGACCCCCATACACCCCCTCACAACCCGCCACCGGCGGCCCTCAACACTGTGCAATCCAGTCACTCACGTACCTCACTGACCCCCTTATGCCCCCACACACAACCCGTCACCGGCGGCCCTCAACACTGTGCAATCCAGTCACTCACATACCTCACAGACCCCCATACACATCCCACACAACCTGCCACAGGTGGCCCTCAACACGGTGCAATCCAGTAACTCACATACCTCACTGACCCCCATATACCCCCACACACAACCCGCCACCGGCGGCCCTCAACACTGTGCAATCCAGTCACTCAATTACCTCACTGACCCCCATACACCCCCACACACAACCTGCCACTGGCAGCCCTCAACACGGTGCAATCCAGTCACTCACATACCTCACAACCCGCCACCGGCGGCACTCAACACTGTGCAATCCAGTCACTCACATACCTCACTGACCCCCAAATGCCCCCCCCACACAACCTGCCACCAGCGGTCCTCAACACGGTGCAATCCAGTCACCCACATACCTCACTGACACCCAAACGCCCCCACACACAACCCGCCACCGGCGGCCCTCAACACTGTGCAATCCAGTCACTCACATACCTCACTGACCCCCATACACCCCCACACACAACCTGCTACCTGCGGCCCTCAACACGGTGCAATCCAGTCACTCACATACCTCACTGACCCCCATACAACCCCACACAACCCACCACCGGCGTCCCTAAATACTGTGCAATCCAGTCACTCACATACCTCACTGACCCCCATGCACCCCCACACAACCCATCACTGGCGGCCCTCAACACTGTGCAATCCAGTCACTCACATACCTCACAACCCACCACCGGCGGCCCTCAACACTGTCCAATCCAGTCACTCACATACCTCACTGACCCCCATACAACCCCACACACAACCTGCCACCGGCAGTCCTCAACACTGTGCAATCCAGTCAGTCACATACCTCACAACCCGCCACCGGCGGCCATCAACACTGTGCAATCCAGTCACACACATACCTCACTGACCCCCATACAACCGACAACCGGCGGCCCTCAACACTGTGCAATCCAGTCACTCACGTACCTCACTGACCCCCTTATGCCCCCACACACAACCCGCCACCGGTGGCCCTCAACACTGTGCAATCCAGTCACTCACATACCTCACAGACCCCCATACGCCCCCCCACACAACCTGCCGCAGGTGGCCCTCAACACAGTGCAATCCAGTAACTCACATACCTCACTGACCCCCATATGCCCCCACACACAACCCGCCACCGGCGGCCCTCAACACTGTGCAATCCAGTCACTCACATACCTCACTGATCCCCATACACCCCCACACACAACCTGCCACTGGCGGCCCTCAACAAGGTGCAATCCAATCACTCACATACCTCATTGACCGCCATTCACCGCCACACAAAACCCGCCATCAGCGGCCCTCAACACTGTGCAATCTAGTAACTCACATACCTCACAACCCGCCACCAGAGGCCCTCAACACTGTGCAATCCAGTCACTCACACACCTCACTGACCCCCATATGCCCCCCCACACAACCTGCCACCGGCGGACCTCAACACGTTGCAATCCAGTCACCCATATACCTCACTGACTTCCATACGCCCCCACACACAACCTGCCACCGGCGGCCCTCAACACTGTGCATCCAGTCACTCACATACCTCACTGACCCCCATACACCCCCACACACAACCTGCCCCCGGCGGCCCTCAACATGGTGCAATCCAGTCACTCACATACCTCACTGACCCCATACACCCCCACACAACCCACCACCGGCGGCCCTAAACACTGTGAAATCCAGTCACTCACATACCTCACAACCCGCCACCGGCAGCCCTGAACACTGTGCAATCCAGTCACTCACATACCTCACTGATCCCCATATGCCCCCACACACAACCCGCCACCGGCGGCCCTAAACACTGTGCAATCCAGTCACTCACATACCTCACTGACCCCATACGCCCCCACACACAACCCACCACCGGCATCCCTAAACACTGTGCAATCCAGTCACTCACATACCACATTGAACCCCGTACACCCCCACACAACCCCCACACAACCCACCACCAGCGGCCCTAAACACTGTGCAATCCAGTCACTCACATACCTTACTGACCCCTATACACCCTCACACAACCCACCACCAGAGACCCTCAACACTGTGCAATCCAGTCACTCACATACCTCACTGACCCCCATACACCCCCTCACAACCCGCCACTGGCGGCCCTCAACACTGTGAAATCCAGTCACTTACATACCTCACTGACCCCCATACGCCCACGCACACAATCTGGCACCGGCGGCCCTCAACACGGTGCAATCCAGTCACTCACATACCTCACTGACCCCCATAAGCCCCCACATACAACCTGCCACCGGCCGTCCTCAACACTGTGTAATCCAGTCACTCACATACCTCACTGACCCCCATACAACCCCACACAGCCCACCACTGGCGGCCCTAAACACTGTGCAATCCAGTCACTCACATACCTCACAACCCACCACCAGCGTCCCTAAACACTGTGCAATCCAGTCACTCACATACCTTACTGACCCCCACACACCCCCTCACAACCCACCACCGGCAGCCCTCAACACTGTGCAATCCACTCACTCACATACCTCACTGACCCCCATACACCCTCACACAACCCACCACCAGAGACCCTCAACACTGTGCAATCCAGTCACTCACATAACTCACTGACCCCTATACACCCCCTCACAACCCGCCACTGGCGGCCCTCAACACTGTGAAATCCAGTCACTTACGTACCTCACTGAACCCCATACGCCCCGCACACAATCTGGCACCGGCGGCCCTCAACACGGTGCAATCCAGTCACTCACATACCTCACTGACCCCCATAAACCCCACATACAACCTGCCACCGGCCGCCCTCAACACTGTGCAATCCAGTCACTCACATACCTTACAACCCGCCACCGGCGGCCCTCAACACTGTGCAATCCCGTCACTCACATACCTCACTGACCCAAATACGCCCCCACATACAACCCACCACCGGCGGCCCTCAACACTGCAATCCAGTCACTCACATACCTCACTGACCCCCATACACCCCCACACACAACCTGCCACCGGCAGCCCTCAACACGGTGCAATCCAGTCACTCACATACCTCACTGACCCCATACTCCCCCACATACAACCCGCCACCGGCGGCCCTCAACACGGTGCAATCCAGTCACTCACATACCTCACTGACCCCCATACGCCCCCACATACAACCTGCCACCGGCCGCCCTCAACACTGTGCAATCCAGTCACTCGCATACTTCACTGACCCCCATACACCCCCACACAACCCACCACCGGCGGCCCTCAACACTGTGCAATCCAGTCACTTACATACCTCACAACCCACCACTGGCGGCCCTCAACACTGTGCAATCCAGTCACTCACATACCTCACAACCCACCACCAGCGGCCCTCAACACTGTGCAATCCAGTCACTCACATACCTCACTGACCCCATACGCCCCCACATACAACCCACCACCGGAGGCCCTAAACACTGTGCAATCCAGTCACTCACATACCTCACTGACCCCCATACAACCCCACACACAACCTGCCACCGGCAGTCCTCAACACTGTGCATTCCAGTCACTCACATACCTCACAACCCGCCACCAGCAGCCCTCAACACTGTGCAATCCAGTCACTCACATACCTCACTGACCCCCATACACCCCCTCACAACCCGCCACCGGCGGCCCTCAACACTGTGCAATGCAGTCACTCACGTACCTCACTGACCACCTTATGCCCCCACACACAACCCGCCACTGGCGGCCCTCAACACTGTGCAATCCAGTCACTCACATACCTCACAGACCCCCATATGCCCCCTACACACCTGCCACAGGTGGCCCTCAACACGGTGCAATCCAGTAACTCACATACCTCACTGACCCCCATATACCCCCACACACAACCCGCCACCGGCTGCCCTCAACACTGTGCAATCCAGTCACTCACATACCTCACTGACCCCCATACACCCCCTCACAACCCGCCACCGGCGGCCCTCAACACTGTGCAATCCAGTCACTCACATACCTCACTGACCCCATACGTCCCCACATACAACCCACCACCGGCGGCCCTAAACACTGTGCAATCCAGTCACTCACATACCTCACTGACCCCCATACAACCCCACACACAACCTGCCACCGGCAGTCCTCAACACTGTGCAATCCAGTCACTCACATACCTCACAACCCGCCACCAGCAGCCCTCAACACTGTGCAATCCAGTCACTCACATACCTCACTGACCCCCATACACCCCCTCATTACCCGCCACCGGCGGCCCTCAACACTGTGCAATGCAGTCACTCACGTACCTCACTGACCACCTTATGCCCCCACACACAACCCGCCACTGGCGGCCCTCAACACTGTGCAATCCAGTCACTCACATACCTCACAGACCCCCATACGCCCCCCACACACCTGCCACAGGTGGCCCTCAACACGGTGCAATCCAGTAACTCACATACCTCACTGACCCCCATATGCCCCCACACACAACCCGCCACCGGCTGCCCTCAACACTGTGCAATCCAGTCACTCACATACCTCACTGACCCCCATACATCCCCACACACAACCTGCCACTGGCGGCCCTCAACAAGGTGCAATCCAGTCACTCACATACCTCATTGACCGCCATACACCGCCACACAAAACCCGCCATCAGCGGCCCTCAACACTGTGCAATCTAGTAACTCAAATACCTCACAACCCGCCACCAGAGGCCCTCAACACTGCGCAATCCAGTCATTCACACACCTCACTGACCCCCATATGCCCCCCCACACAACCTGCCACCGGCGGACCTCAACTCGGTGCAATCCAGTCACCCACATACCTCACTGACCTCCATACGCCCCCACACACAACCTGCCACCGGCGGCCCTCAACACTGTGCAATCCAGTCACTCACATACCTCACTGACCCCCATACACCCCCACACACAACCTGCCACCGGCGGCCCTCAACATGGTGCAATCCAGTCACTCACATACCTCACTGACCCCATACACCCCCACACAACCCACCACCGGCGGCCCTAAACACTGTGCAATCCAGTCACTCACATACCTCACAACCCGCCACCGGCAGCCCTGAACACTGTGCAATCCAGTCACTCACATACCTCACTGATCCCCATATGCCCCCACACACAACCCGCCACCGGAGGCCCAAAACACTGTGCAATCCAGTCACTCACATACCTCACTGACCCCCATACGCCCCCACACACAACCCACCACCGGCGTCCCTAAACACTGTGCAATCCAGTCACTCACATACCACACTGACCCCCGTACACCCCCACACAACCCCCACACAGCCCACCACCAGCGTCCCTAAACACTGTGCAATCCAGTCACACACATACCTTACTGACCCCCACACACCCCCTCACAACCCATCACCGGCAGCCCTCAACACTGTGCAATCCACTCACTCACATACCTCACTGACCCCCATACACCCCCACACACAACCTGCCACCGGCGGCCCTCAACATGGTGCAATCCAGTCACTCACATACCTCACTGACCCCATACACCCCCACACAACCCACCACCGGCGGCCCTAAACACTGTGCAATCCAGTCACTCACATACCTCACAACCCGCCACCGGCAGCCCTGAACACTGTGCAATCCAGTCACTCACATACCTCACTGATCCCCATATGCGCCCACACACAACCCGCCACCGGCGGCCCAAAACACTGTGCAATCCAGTCACTCACATACCTCACTGACCCCCATACGCCCCCACACACAACCCACCACCGGCGTCCCTAAACACTGTGCAATCCAGTCACTCACATACCACACTGACCCCCGTACACCCCCACACAACCCCCACACAGCCCACCACCAGCGTCCCTAAACACTGTGCAATCCAGTCACTCACATACCTTACTGACCCCCACACACCCCCGCACAACCCATCACCGGCAGCCCTCAACACTGTGCAATCCACTCACTCACATACCTCACTGACCCCCATACACCCTCACACAACCCACCACCAGAGACCCTCAACACTGTGCAATCCAGTCACTCACATACCTCACTGACCCCCATACACCCCCTCACAACCCGCCACTGGCGGCCCTCAACACTGTGAAATCCAGTCACTTACATACCTCACTGACCCCCATACGCCCCCGCACACAATCTGGCACCGGTGGCCCTCAACACAGTGCAATCCAGTCACTCACATACCTCACTGACCCCCATAAGCCCCCACATACAACCTGCCACCGGCCGTCCTCAACACTGTGTAATCCAGTCACTCACATACCTCACTGACCCCCATACAACCCCACACAGCCCACCACTGGCGGCCCTCAACACTGTGCAATCCAGTCACTCACATACCTTACAACCCGCCACCGGCGGCCCTCAACACTGTGCAATCCCGTCACTCACATACCTCACTGACCCACATACGCCCCCACATACAACCCACCACCGGCGGCCCTCAACACTGCAATCCAGTCACTCACATACCTAACTGACCCCCATACGCCCCCACACAGAACCTGCCACCAGCAGCCCTCAACACGGTGCAATCCAGTCACTCACATACCTCACTGACCCCATACTCCCCCACATACAACCCGCCACCGGCGGCCCTCAACACGGTGCAATCCAGTCACTCACATACCTCACTGACCCCCATACGCCCCCACATACAACCTGCCACCGGCCGCCCTCAACACTGTGCAATCCAGTCACTCGCATACCTCACTGACCCCCATACACCCCCACACAACCCACCACCGGCGGCCCTCAACAGTGTGCAATCCAGTCACTTACATACCTCACAACCCACCACTGGCGGCCCTCAACACTGTGCAATCCAGTCACTCACATACCTCACAACCCACCACCAGCGGCCCTCAACACTGTGCAATCCAGTCACTCACATACCTCACTGACCCCATACGCCCCCACATACAACCCACCACCGGCGGCCCTAAACACTGTGCAATCCAGTCACTCACATACCTCACTGACCCCCATACAACCCCACACACAACCTGCCACCGGCAGTCCTCAACACTGTGCAATCCAGTCACTCACATACCTCACAACCCACCACCAGCAGCCCTCAACACTGTGCAATCCAGTCACTCACATACCTCACTGACCCCCATACACCCCCTCACAACCCGCCACCGGCGGCCCTCAACACTGCAATGCAGTCACTCACGTACCTCACTGACCACCTTATGCCCCCACACACAACCCGCCACTGGCGGCCCTCAACACTGTGCAATCCAGTCACTCACATACCTCACAGACCCCCATATGCCCCCCACACACCTGCCACAGGTGGCCCTCAACACGGTGCGATCCAGTAACTCACATACCTCACTGACCCCCATATGCCCCCACACACAACCCGCCACCGGCTGCCCTCAACACTGTGCAATCCAGTCACTCACATACCTCACTGACCCCCATACACCCCCTCACAACCCGCCACCGGCGGCCCTCAGCACTGTGCAATCCAGTCACTCACATACCTCACTGACCCCATACGTCCCCACATACAACCCACCGCCGTCGGCCCTAAATACTGTGCAATCCAGTCACTCACAAACCTCACTGACCCCCATAGAACCCCACACACAACCCGCCACCGGTGGCCCTCAACACTGTGCAATGCAGTCACTCACGTACCTCACTGACCACCTTATGCCCCCACATACAACCCGCCACTGGCGGCCCTCAACACTGTGCAATCCAGTCACTCACATACCTCACAGACCCCCATATGCCCCCCACACACCTGCCACAGGTGGCCCTCAACACGGTGCAATCCAGTAACTCACATACCTCTCTGACCCCCATATGCCCCCACACACAACCCGCCACCGGCTGCCCTCAACACTGTGCAATCCAGTCACTCACATACCTCACTGACCGCCATAGACCACCACACAACATCCGCCATCAACGGCCCTCAACACTGTGCAATCCAGTCACTCACATACCTCACAACCCGCCACCGGCGGCCCTCAATACTGTGCAATCCAGTCACTCACATACCTCACTGACCCCCATACGCCCCACCCACACAACCTGCCACCAGCGGCCCTCAACACGGTGCAATCCAGTCACCCACATACCTCACTGACCCCCATACACCCCCACACAGAACCCGCCACCGGCGGCCCTCAACACTGTGCAATATAGTCACTCACATACCTCACTGACCCCCATACACCCCCACACAGAACCTGCCACCGGCGGCCCTCAACACGGTGCAATCCAGTCACTCACATACCTCACTGACCCCCATACACCCCCACACAACCCACCACCGGCTGCCCTAAATACTGTGCAATCCAGTCACTCACATACCTCACTGACCCCCACACACCCCCACACAACCCCCACACAACCCACCACTGGCGGCCCTCAACACTGTGAAATCCAGTCACTCACATACCTCACAACCCACCACCGGCGGCCCTCAACACGGTGCAATCCAGTCACTCACATTCCTCACTGACCCCCATACGCCCCCACATACAACCCACCACCGGCGGCCCTAAACACTGTGCAATCCAGTCAATCACATACCTCACTGACCCCCATACAACCCCACACACAACCTGCCACCGGCAGTCCTCAACACTGTGCAATCCAGTCAGTCACATACCTCACAACCCGCCACTGGCGGCCCTCAACACTGTGCAATCCATTCACTCACATACCTCACTGACCCCCATACAACCGACAACCGGCGGCCCTCAACACTGTGCAATCCAGTCACTCACGTACCTCACTGACCCCCTTATGCCCCTACACACAACCCGCCACCGGCGGCCCTCAACACTGTGCAATCCAGTAACTCACATACCTCACAGACCCCCATATGCCCCCCACACACCTGTCACAGGTGGCCCTCAACACGGTGCAATCCAGTAACTCACATACCTCACTGACCCCCATGTGCCCCCACACACAACCCGCCACCGGCTGCCCTCAACAATGTGCAATCAAGTCACTCGCATACCTCACTGACCCCCATACACCCCCAGACACAACCTGCCACTGGCGGCCCTCAACACGGTGCAATCCAGTCACTCACATACCTCACTGACCGCCATAGACCACCACACAAAACCCGCCATCAACGGCCCTCAACACTGTGCAATCCAGTCACTCACATACCTCACAACCCACCACCAGAGGCCCTCAACACGGTGCAATCCAGTCACTCACATACCTCACAACCCGCCACCGGCGGCCCTCAATACTGTGCAATCCAGTCACTCACATACCTCACTGACCCCCATACGCCCCCCCACACAACCTGCCACCAGCGGCCCTCAACACGGTGCAATCCAGTCACCCACATACCTCACTGACCCCCATACGCCCCCACACAAAACCCGCCACCAGCGGCCCTCAACACTGTGCAATCCAGTCACTCACATACCTCAATGACCCCCATACACCCCCACACACAACCTGCCACCGGCGGCCCTCAACACGGTGCAATCCAGTCACTCACATACCTCACTGACCCCCATACACCCCCACACAACCCACCACCGGCTGCCCTAAATACTATGCAATCCAGTCACTCACATACCTCACAGACCCCCATACACCCCCCCACACAACCTGCCACAGGTGGCCCTCAACACGGTGCAATCCAGTAACTCACATACCTCACTGACCACCATATGCCCCCACACACAACCCGCCACCGGCGGCCCTCAACACTGTGCAATCCAGTCACTCACATACCTCACTGACCCCCATACACCCCCACACACAACCTGCCACTGGTGGCCCTCAACACGGTGCAATCCAGTCACTCACTGACCGCCATACACTGCCACACAAAACCCGCCATCGGCGGCCCTCAACACTGTGCAATCTAGTCACTCACATACCTCACAACCCGCCACCGGCGGCCCTCAACACTGTGCAATCCAGTCACTCACATACCTCAATGACCCCCATACGCCCCCTCCACACAACCTGCCACCGGCGGACTTCAACACGGTGCAATCCAGTCACTCACATACCTCACTGACCCCATACACCCCCACACAACCCACCACCGGCGGCCCTAAACACTGTGCAATCCAGTCACTCACATACCTCACAACCCGCCACCGGCAGCCCTGAACACTGTGCAATCCAGTCACTCACATACCTCACTGACCCCCGTACGGCCCCACACACAACCCGCCACCGGCGGCCCTCAACAGTGTGCAATCCAGTCACTCACATACCTCACTGACCCCCATACGCCCCCACACACAACCCACCACCGGCGGCCCTAAACACTGTGCAATCCAGTCACTCACATACCTCACTGACCCCCGTACACCCCCACACACAACCCACCACCAGCGGCCCTAAACACTGTGCAATCCAGTCACTCATATACCTTACTGACCCCCACATACCCCCTCACAACCCGCCACCGGCCGCCCTCAACACTGTGCAATCCAGTCACTCACATACCTCACTGACCCCCATACACCCCCTCACAACCCGCCACCGGCCGCCCTCAACACTGTGCAATTCAGTCACTCACATACCTCACTGACCCCCATACGCCCCCACATACAACCTGCCACCGGCAGCCCTCAACACGGTGCAATCCGGTCACTCACATACCTCACTGACCCCATACTCCCCCACATACAACCCACCACCGGCGGCCCTCAACACTGTGCAATTCAGTCACTCACATACCTCACTGACCTCCATATGCCCCCACATACAACCTGCCACCGGCCGCCCACAACACTGTGCAATCCAGTCACTCGCATACCTCACTGACCCCATACGTCCCCACATACAACCCACCACCGGCGGCCCTAAATACTGTGCAATCCAGTCACTCACAAACCTCACTGACCCCCATAGAACCCCACACATAACCTGCCACCGGCAGTCCTCAACACTGTGCAATCCAGTCACTCACATACTTCACAACCCGCCACCAGCAGCCCTCAACACTGTGCAATCCAGTCACTCACATACCTCAGTGACCCCCATACACCCCCTCACAACCCGCCACCGGTGGCCCTCAACACTGTGCAATGCAGTCACTCACGTACCTCACTGACCACCTTATGCCCCCACATACAACCCGCCACTGGCGGCCCTCAACACTGTGCAATCCAGTCACTCACATACCTCACAGACCCCCATATGCCCCCCACACACCTGCCACAGGTGGCCCTCAACACGGTGCAATCCAGTAACTCACATACCTCTCTGACCCCCATATGCCCCCACACACAACCCGCCACCGGCTGCCCTCAACACTGTGCAATCCAGTCACTCACATACCTCACTGACCGCCATAGACCACCACATAACATCCGCCATCAACGGCCCTCAACACTGTGCAATCCAGTCACTCACATACCTCACAACCCGCCACCGGCGGCCCTCAATACTGTGCAATCCAGTCACTCACATACCTCACTGACCCCCATACGCCCCACCCACACAACCTGCCACCAGCGGCCCTCAACACGGTGCAATCCAGTCACCCACATACCTCACTGACCCCCATACACCCCCACACAGAACCCGCCACCGGCGGCCCTCAACACTGTGCAATATAGTCACTCACATACCTCACTGACCCCCATACACCCCCACACAGAACCTGCCACCGGCGGCCCTCAACACGGTGCAATCCAGTCACTCACATACCTCACTGACCCCCATACACCCCCACACAACCCACCACCGGCTGCCCTAAATACTGTGCAATCCAGTCACTCACATACCTCACTGACCCCCACACACCCCCACACAACCCCCACACAACCCACCACTGGCGGCCCTCAACACTGTGAAATCCAGTCACTCACATACCTCACAACCCACCACCGGCGGCCCTCAACACGGTGCAATCCAGTCACTCACATTCCTCACTGACCCCCATACGCCCCCACATACAACCCACCACCGGCGGCCCTAAACACTGTGCAATCCAGTCACTCACATACCTCACTGACCCCCATACAACCCCACACACAACCTGCCACCGGCAGTCCTCAACACTGTGCAATCCAGTCAGTCACATACCTCACAACCCGCCACTGGCGGCCCTCAACACTGTGCAATCCATTCACTCACATACCTCACTGACCCCCATACAACCGACAACCGGCGGCCCTCAACACTGTGCAATCCAGTCACTCACGTACCTCACTGACCCCCTTATGCCCCCACACACAACCCGCCACCGGCGGCCCTCAACACTGTGCAATCCAGTAACTCACATACCTCACAGACCCCCATATGCCCCCCACACACCTGTCACAGGTGGCCCTCAACACGGTGCAATCCAGTAACTCACATACCTCACTGACCCCCATGTGCCCCCACACACAACCCGCCACCGGCTGCCCTCAACAATGTGCAATCAAGTCACTCGCATACCTCACTGACCCCCATACACACCCAGACACAACCTGCCACTGGCGGCCCTCAACACGGTGCAATCCAGTCACTCACATACCTCACTGACCGCCATAGACCACCACACAAAACCCGCCATCAACGGCCCTCAACACTGTGCAATCCAGTCACTCACATACCTCACAACCCACCACCAGAGGCCCTCAACACGGTGCAATCCAGTCACTCACATACCTCACAACCCGCCACCGGCGGCCCTCAATACTGTGCAATCCAGTCACTCACATACCTCACTGACCCCCATACGCCCCCCCACACAACCTGCCACCAGCGGCCCTCAACACGGTGCAATCCAGTCACCCACATACCTCACTGACCCCCATACGCCCCCACACAAAACCCGCCACCAGCGGCCCTCAACACTGTGCAATCCAGTCACTCACATACCTCAATGACCCCCATACACCCCCACACACAACCTGCCACCGGCGGCCCTCAACACGGTGCAATCCAGTCACTCACATACCTCACTGACCCCCATACACCCCCACACAACCCACCACCGGCTGCCCTAAATACTGTGCAATCCAGTCACTCACATACCTCACAGACCCCCATACACCCCCCCACACAACCTGCCACAGGTGGCCCTCAACACGGTGCAATCCAGTAACTCACATACCTCACTGACCACCATATGCCCCCACACACAACCCGCCACCGGCGGCCCTCAACACTGTGCAATCCAGTCACTCACATACCTCACTGACCCCCATACACCCCCACACACAACCTGCCACTGGTGGCCCTCAACACGGTGCAATCCAGTCACTCACTGACCGCCATACACTGCCACACAAAACCCGCCATCGGCGGCCCTCAACACTGTGCAATCTAGTCACTCACATACCTCACAACCCGCCACCGGCGGCCCTCAACACTGTGCAATCCAGTCACTCACATACCTCAATGACCCCCATACGCCCCCTCCACACAACCTGCCACCGGCGGACTTCAACACGGTGCAATCCAGTCACTCACATACCTCACTGACCCCATACACCCCCACACAACCCACCACCGGCGGCCCTAAACACTGTGCAATCCAGTCACTCACATACCTCACAACCCGCCACCGGCAGCCCTGAACACTGTGCAATCCAGTCACTCACATACCTCACTGACCCCCGTACGGCCCCACACACAACCCGCCACCGGCGGCCCTCAACAGTGTGCAATCCAGTCACTCACATACCTCACTGACCCCCATACGCCCCCACACACAACCCACCACCAGCGGCCCTAAACACTGTGCAATCCAGTCACTCACATACCTCACTGACCCCCGTACACCCCCACACACAACCCACCACCAGCGGCCCTAAACACTGTGCAATCCAGTCACTCATATACCTTACTGACCCCCACATACCCCCTCACAACCCGCCACCGGCCGCCCTCAACACTGTGCAATCCAGTCACTCACATACCTCACTGACCCCCATACACCCCCTCACAACCCGCCACCGGCCGCCCTCAACACTGTGCAATTCAGTCACTCACATACCTCACTGACCCCCATACGCCCCCACATACAACCTGCCACCGGCAGCCCTCAACACGGTGCAATCCGGTCACTCACATACCTCACTGACCCCATACTCCCCCACATACAACCCACCACCGGCGGCCCTCAACACTGTGCAATTCAGTCACTCACATACCTCACTGACCTCCATATGCCCCCACATACAACCTGCCACCGGCCGCCCTCAACACTGTGCAATCCAGTCACTCGCATACCTCACTGACCCCCATACACCCCCACACAACCCACCACCGGCGGCCCTCAACACTGCAATCCAGTCACTCACAAACCTCACAACCCACCACTGGCGGCTCTCAACACTGTGCAATCCAGTCACTCACATACCTCACTGACCCCCAATACGCCCCCACATACAACCCACCACCGGCGGCCCTCAACACTGTGCGAGCAGGGATTCAAAACCTCTTTAAAGTGTTTGTCACCTGTACAGAACATAGGGGGTCATTCTGACCCTGGCGGTCGTTGACCGCCAGGGTCAACGACCACGGGAGCACCTCCAACAGGCTGGCGGTGATCCCAAGGGCATTCTGACCGCAGCGGTTCAGCCGCGGCCAGAAAGGGAAATCCGGCGGTCTCCCGCCGGTTTTCCGCTGCCCTGAGGAATCCTCCATGGCGGCGCAGCTTGCTGCGCCGCCATGGGGATTCCGACCCCCTCACCGCCATCCTGTTCCTGGCGGTTTTCACCGCCAGGAACAGGATGGCGGTGATGGGTGTCTTGGGGCCTCTGGGGGCCCCTGCCGTGCCCATGCCAATGGCATGGGCACTGCAGGGGCCCCCGTAAGAGGGCCCCACAAATATTTTCAGTGTCTGCCATGTAGACACTGAAAATCGCGACGGGTGCAACTGCACCCGTCGCACCCTTCCCACTCCGCCGGCTCTATTCAGAGCCGGCTTCCTCGTGGGAAGGGGTTTCCCGCTGGGCTGGCGGGCGGCCTTCTGGCGGTCGTCCGCCAGCCCAGCGGGAAACACAGAATAACCGCGGCGGTCTTCTGACCGCGGAGCGGTATTCTGTTGGGGGAACTTTGGCGGGCGGCCTCCGCCACCCGCCAAAGTTAGAATGACCCCCATAGTTTCTTAGGCTGTGGCTGGTTTGCTCCGAATAGGAATGACCAATGACTTATCAAGTATGTCTCAACGTTTGGAAAACCTGAGACTTTCATTATGTTGACGTTTAAATCACCTAAGTGAGAATGGTATTAGAACTCAAATTTCACTCACCCATTCTTCTATAGATCCACTCAGTGAGTTAAGCACCCACTCCAGAGATCTGTCTCTAACCTGAGTGTCTCTCGTGCTTTAGCTGCACATGTTCTGTGAGTGAGGGAAGCTTGCACTAGTCTGTCCCACTGGATCTATTCTGCTGGGATTGGAAGACTGCTTTCACTTCGTGCTGTGAGTGAGGAAAGCTTGCACTAGTCTGTCCCACCGGATCTATTCCCCTGGGAATGGAAGAGTGCTTTCGATTCATACTGTGAGCGAGGGAAGCTTGGACTAGCCGGTCCTCCTGGATCTATTCTGCTGGGAATGGAAGACTGTGTTTGCTGCTTACTGTAAGTGAGGAAAGCGTGCACTAGTCTGTCCCACTGGATCAATTTCCATGGGAATAGAAGACTGCTCTCGATTCGTACTGTGAGCGAGGGAAGCTTGGACTAGTCTGTCCCACTGGATCTATTTCCCTGGGATTGGAAGACTGCTTTTGATTCGTACTGTGAGCGAGGGAAGCTTGGACTAGTCTGTCCCGCCGGATCTGTTCCCCTGGGATTGGAAGACTGCTTTCGATTCGTACTGTGAGCGAGGGAAGCTTGGACTAGTCTGTCCCGCCGGATCTATTTCCCTGGGATTGGAAGACTGCTTTTGATTCGTACTGTGAGCGAGGGAAGCTTGGACTAGTCTGTCCCGCCGGATCTGTTCCCCTGGGATTGGAAGACTGCTTTCGATTCGTACTGTGAGCGAGGGAAGCTTGGACTAGTCTGTCCCGCCGGATCTGTTCCCCTGGGATTGGAAGACTGCTTTCGATTCGTACTGTGGGCGAGGGAAGCTTGGACTAGTCTGTCCTGCTGGATCTATTCTGCTGGGAATGGAAGATTGCTTTCGATTCGTACTGTCAGTGAGGGAAGCTTGTAGTAGCCTCCCCCCTGGATCTATTCTGCTGTTTATGGAAGACTGCATCTGCTGCCTTCTGTGAGTGAGGGAAGCTCGCACTAGTCTGCTCTGCCAGATTTATTCTGCTGGGACTGAAAGACTGCTTCTGCTGCCTTCTGTGAGCGAAGGAAGTTGACTAGTCTACCCTGCTGGATCAATTCGGCTGGAAACAGAAGACTGCATTTGTATCTTCTGTGAGAGTGTGCTGCCTGCTTTGCTTCTGCCATCCTGTACCAATTCTGTGACGAAGCAAAGCTTGCACTGCTTCTACATGATTTGTATGTATCCTGTGGTGGGGAAGCTTGCACTGCCGCTATATGATTTGTATGTATCCTGTGGTGGGGAAGCTTGCACTGCCGCTACATGATTTGTATGCATCCTGTGCTGGGGAAGCTTGCACTGCCGCTGCATGATCTGTATGCATCCTGTGCTGGGGAAGCTTGCACTGCCGCTACATGAGTTGTATGTATTCGTTGCTGGGGAAGCTTGCACTGCCGCTACATGATTTGTATGTATCCTGTGGTGGGGAAGCTTGCACTGCCGCTGCATGATCTGTATGCATCCTGTGCTGGGGAAGCTTGCACTGCCGCTGCATGATCTGTATGTATCCTGTGCTGGGGAAGCTTGCACTGCCGCTACATGATCTGTATGTATCCTGTGCTGGGGAAGCTTGCACTGCCTCTGCATGATCTGTATGTATCCGGTGCTGGGGAAGCTTGCACTGCTTCTATATGATCTGTATGTATCCTGTGGTGGGGAAGCTTGCACTGCCGCTGCATGATCTGTATGTATCCTGTGCTGGGGAAGCTTGCACTGCCGCTGCATGATCTGTATGTATCCTGTAGTGGGGAAGCTTGCACTGCCGCTGCATGATCTGTATGTATCCTGTGCTGGGGAAGCTTGCACTGCCTCTACATGATCTGTATGTATCTTGTGCTGGGGAAGCTTGCACTGCCTCTACATGATCTGTATGTATCCGTTGCTGGGGAAGCTTGCACTGCCGCTACATGATCTGTATGTATCCTGTGGTGGGGAAGCTTGCACTGCCGCTGCATGATCTGTATGTATCCTGTGGTGGGGAAGCTTGCACTGCCGCTGCATGATCTGTATGTATCCTGTGCTGGGGAAGCTTGCACTGCCTCTACATGATCTGTATGTATCCGTTGGTGGGGAAGCTTGCACTGCCGCTGCATGATCTGTATGTATCCTGTGGTGGGGAAGCTTGCACTGCCGCTGCATGATCTGTATGTATCCTGTGGTGGGGAAGCTTGCACTGCCGCTGCATGATCTGTATGTATCCTGTGGTGGGGAAGCTTGCACTTCCGCTGCATGATCTGTATGTATCCTGTGCTGGGGAAGCTTGCACTGCCTCTACATGATTTGTATGTATCCGTTGCTGGGGAAGCTTGCACTGCCGCTACATGATCTGTATGTATCCTGTGGTGGGGAAGCTTGCACTGCCGCTACATGATCTGTATGTATCCTGTGATGGGCAAGCTTGCACTGCCGCTACATGATCTGTATGTATCCTGTGCTGGGGAAGCTTGCACTGCCGCTACATGATTTGTATGTATCCTGTGATGGGGAAGCTTGCACTGCCACTACATGATTTGTATGTATATGTATCCTGTGATGGGGAAGCTTGCACTGCCGCTACATGATTTGTATGTATATGTATCCTGTGCTGGGGAAGCTTGCACTGCTGCTACATGATTTGTATGTATCCTGTGTTGGGGAAGCTTGCACTGCCGCTACATGATTTGTATGTATCCTGTGCTGGGGAAGCTTGCACTGCTGCTGCATGATTTGTATGTATCCTGTGCTGGGGAAGCTTGCACTGCCGCTGCATGATCTGTATGTATATGTATCCTGTGCTGGGGAAGCTTGCACTGCCGCTGCATGATTTGTATGTATCCTGTGCTGGGGAAGCTTGCACTGCCGCTGCATGATTTGTATGTATATGTATCCTGTGCTGGGGAAGCTTGCACTGCCGCTGCATGATTTGTATGTATCCTGTGCTGGGGAAGCTTTCACTGCCTGTACATGATCTGTATGTGTCCTGTGCTGGGGAAGCTTGCACTGCCGCTGCATGATTTGTATGTATCCTGTGCTGGGGAAGCTTGCACTGCCGCTGCATGATTTGTATGTATCCTGTGCTGGGGAAGCTTGCACTGCCGCTACATGATCTGTATGTATCCTGTGCTGGGGAAGCTTGCACTGCCGCTACATGATTTGTATGTATATGTATCCTGTGCTGGGGAAGCTTGCACTGCTGCTGCTCTACCTGTTTTTGTCTTCTGCAGGAGAAAAGCTTGCACTATTTCTGTCCAAAGAGTACCTCCTCCATGAAGGGGAGGTGTTTCTACTGCTGTGATAAGATGCTTCCATTGCAAGTGAAGAAGAAAGACTAGAGATAGAAGAAGAGGGGCGCTTCCACAATATTTGATCTGAGGTGCATGTAGTCCTACTGAAGGTCGCATCCCAAGGGGACACTACGCAGCGCTTAGGTAGAGCAGGTGGTTGCGGGTGGGCCCGCAGGCACTCATCTTTGGGGGCCGGCACTTATTTTCCTCACCAGACCTTGCTCCAGAACAAGGAACAAGATTGAGAAGGACACAAAAGTAGGAAAGAAGGCAGAAGAGAGAGAAAACCAGTGACAGAATGAGAAAGCAGGGATGGGAAAGAGCCTACAATAGTGAGATAAAGGGGCACGCAGGGTGTGGAGGTGGAAGGCAGAGGAATGAGGTGGAATCCAGACCAGTGTGGGCTGCCGGCATCCAAGAAACGCTTCCCCACCAACTATTATCTTACAAATGGACCACTGGCCAGGGCAAGTAATGTTGATGGAGAAGAGAAGCAGGGTCCACTCTTCTACTTGTAATCATGGGGCCGGGAGACACCAATAAAAGCATTCCAGCTAATCCACACACAATTTAATACACGTCTGAGGGTTTATCAGAGGGGGCATCAATTTTGCCACACAAGACATAACCATCCCTTATTAGGGAACCTACAACTAGGAGATTGCACAACTAGTGAATTATACTGCTCTTGGTAGCTAACAATGCTCGCTGGGGACAGATGAGCCACCCCGCTCGTCTGATCTGAGTACATGAATGAATGATCATTGTATCTGAGTAGGGCTCTTTCTTTCAGACGTGACACGCTTCTTGTATGTTTGTATGTTTATGATGCGTGTGATGTTCCTTGTGCTACTGGAACCTGCTGTTTACGTATTCTTTGCTGCTGGCCGTAAGTGAGGAATGGCTGCTATCTCATAGTCAGGACCACTAGAATGATGTAATTTTGTAGTTGTGACCATTTCTCCAAAATTGTGGCTTTGCTGCAGTTGCCACATATTCCCTAATCTGCTCTATACTCTGCAGATTTTAACAAAAAAGTTAGTTTTATTTCAAATAGATCACACGTTACTACAAACGTGCCAGTATGTGTTGCTGCACTGTGGAAGACCCTTCACAAAGTTTGTGTCGCGTTAACTGTGTTTTTGGCTCAACTCTACAAGGTTTGTCTTCAGACTCACAGATAACACAAGTGAACTTAATTCATCTGTTAATCTGCATCTGTTGTCTAAGATGGCAGCCTCCATGTTCTTAAGATGGTGGCTTTCATTACCCAAGATGGAGGCGGGTCAAAGGTAAACAAGCAGGACAGGCTAATTAAACTAGAGAGTATAACTAAAATGGAACCTGTCTTAAATGTGTTTACGAGCCGAAAACTACAAGAAAGAAACAAAAGCAATTGAATAATATAGATAAAATAATAGAATTATGGAGAGAGACAGTGTTAAGGTTTATGACTTTCCTGGAATCATTTCTAAGTTACTGAATTATCTCTGAATGTGGTTTTGATTGGTCCTGCTTATCAGATATATTCATTATACATTTACAGAATAACAACACATGCCAGAAACTTGCAATATTTTATGAGATAGCAATTCAGCACTTGTTACATGTTTAATAACCTGAAATAAAAAAAGGAGTTTCTGCTCCGGAAGATGTGACCCTTGCAACAGTAGGCTGGTCCTCTTTCTGTTGCCTTTCGCTGTATTTGGGGGTCAGACTGGTACTGATGAGGTGAAACCTTTGTGCAGATAGTGTCAACATGTGTAAAATTCACAAAATGTTGAGGCAATCACAAAATGTGCTGCTCTATGGTGTATAATTCGCCTTTCCTTACTGCATGATGAAGTAAACCCTACCACATAATTTGTCCCTTCCTCTCCACATAATTCCACTGCCCCTGGTCCAAGTGCACTGGACAGGCCAGTGAAGGCAGAAAAAATGTGTTTCCTGACCTTCTGCCTTTTATCTTGCGGGTGAAAGAGCCCAGTGGGCGAGAGGCAAGACCGCCTTTGAAATTCAGAGAGGCCTGCCCCCTGCCGAGGGGGTGGCATTAATACTCAATAACCGCTGTGAGCAGCAGAGACCAGGGAAGGAAACACAATGTGGTGCTCCCCCTCTCTTCCAGGGGCCTACCTGCGGGGCCCGGAGTTAATCCTCCTCAGGGGCCCGGGGCCAATCCTCCTCAGGGGGGCCAATCCTCCTCAGGGGCCTGTGGCCAATCCTCTTCAGGGGGGCTAATCCTCCTCAGGGGCCCGGGGCCAATTCTCCTCAGGAGCCTGGGGCCAATCTGCCAACCCTCCTCAGGGGCCCTGTGCCAATCCTCCTCGGGGGGCCAATCCTCCTCAGGGGCCCGCGCCAATCTGCCAACCCTCCTCAGGGGCCCAGGGCCAATCCTCCTCAGGGGGGGGCAATCCTCCTCAGGGGCCCTGGGCCAATCCTCCTCGGGGGGCAATCCTCCTCAGGAGCCCGGGCCAGTCCTCCTCAGGGGGGGGCAATCGTGTGAGAAAGTAGCCTCTTTCTAGCCTTATTACCCCCACTTTTGGCCTGTTTGTGAGTGTATGTCAGGGTGTTTTCACTGTCTCACTGAGATCCTGTCAGCCAGGGCCCAGTGCTCATTGTGAAAACCCTATGTTTTCAGTATGTTTGTTATGTGTCACTGGGACCCTGCTAGTCAGGACCCCAGTGCTCATAAGTTTGTGACCTATATGTATGTGTTCCCTGTGTGGTGCCTAACTGTCTCACTGAGACTCTGCTAACCAGAACCTCAGTGGTTATGCTCTCTCATTTCTTTCCAAATTGTCACTAACAGGCTAGTGACCAATTTCACCAATTCACATTGGCATACTGGAACACCCTTATAATTCCCTAGTATATGGTACTGAGGTACCCAGGGTATTGGGGTTCCAGGAGATCCCTATGGGCTGCAGCATTTCTTTTGCCACCCATAGGGAGCTCTGACAATTCTTACACAGGCCTGCCACTGCAGCCTGAGTGAAATAATGCACACATTATTTCACAGCCATTTTCACTGCACTTAAGTAACTTATAAGTCACCTATATGTCTAACCTTTACTTAGTAAAGGTTGGGTGCTAAGTTACTTAGTGTGTGGGCACCCTGGCACTAGCCAGAGTGCTCCCATATCGTTCAGGGCAAATTCCCCGGACTTTGTGAGTGCGGGGACACCATTACACGCGTGCACTACACATAGGTCACTACCTATGTGTAGCTTCACAATGGTAACTCCGAATATGGCCATGTAACATGTCTAAGATCATGGAATTGCCCCCTCTATGCCATCCTGGCAATGTTGGCACAATCCCATAATCCCACAGGTCTGTAGCTCAGACCCGGGTACTGCCAAACTGCCTTTTCAGGGGTTTCACTGCAGCTGCTGCTGCTGCCAACCCCTCAGACAGGTTTCTGCCCTACAGGGGTCCAGCCAGGCTTGGCCCAGGAAGGCAGAACAAAGGACTTCCTCAGAGAGAGGGTGTTACACCCTCTCCCTTTGGAAAAAGGTATGAAGGCAGGGGAGGAGTAGCCTCCCCCAGCCTCGGGAAATGCTTTCATGTGCACAGATGGTGCCCATTTCTGCATAAGCCAGTCTACACTGGTTCAGGGACCCCTTAGCCCTGCTCTGGCGCGAAACTGGACAAAGGAAAGGGGAGTGACCACTCACCTGACCTGCACCTCCCCTGGGAGGTGCCCAGAGCTCCTCCAGTGTGCTCCAGACCTCTGCCATCTTGGAAACAGAGGTGCTGCTGGCACACTGGACTACTCTGAGTGGCCAGGGCCAGCAGGTGATGTCAGAGACTCCTTCTGATAGGCTCCTTCAGGTGTTGCTAGCCTATCCTCTCTCCTAAGTAGCCAAACCCTCTTTTCTGGCTATTTAGGGTCTCTGCTATGGGGAATTCCTCAGATAACAAATGCAAGAGCTCATCAGAGTTCCTCTGCATCTCTCTCTTCACCTTCTGCCAAGGAATCGACTGCTGACTGCGCTGGAAGCCTGCAAAACTGCAACAAAGTAGCAAAGACGACTACTGCAACTCTGTAACGCTGATCCTGCCGCCTTCTCGACTGTTTTCCTGGTGGTGCATGCTGTGGGGGTAGTCTGCCTCCTCTCTGCACTAGAAGCTCCGAAGAAATCTCCCGTGGGTCGACGGAATCTTCCCCCTGCAACCGCAGGCACCAAAGAACAGCATTACCGGTACTCTGGGTCTCCTCTCAGCATGACAAGCGAGGTCCCTTGATTCCAGCAACTCTGTCCAAGTGACTCCCATAGTCCAGTGACTCTTCAGTCCAGGTTTGGTGGAAGTAAGTCCTTGCCTCCCCACGTCAGACTGCATTGCTGGGAACCGCGTCTTTTGCAGCTACTCCGGCCTCTGTGCACTTCCGGTGGAAATCCTTTGCGCACAGCCAAGCCTGGGTCCACAGCACTCTAACCTGCATTGCACAATTTTCTGAGTTGTCCTCCGGCGACGTGGGACCCCTTTGTGCAACTTCGGGTGAGCACCGTTTCACTCCTCTTTGTAGTGCCTGTTCTGGCACTTCTGCGGCTGCTGCCTGCTTCTGAGAGGGCTTCTTGTCTTGCTCGACGCCCCCTCTGTCCCCAGACGCAATTGGCGACATCCTGGTCCCTCCTGGGCTACAGCAGCATCCAAAAACCTTAATTGCACAATTTGCAGCTAGCAAGGCTTGTTGGCAGTCTTTCTTCAGTAAAACACTTCTGCACGACTCTCCACGGCGTGTGGAATCCATCCTCCAAAGGGGAAGTCTCTAGCCCTTGTCGTTCCTGCAGAATCCTCAGCTTCTACTGTCCAGTAGCAGCTTCTTTGCACCCACTGTTGGCATTTGCTGGGCATCTGCCCATCTCCGACTTGCTTGTGACTTTTGGACTTGGTCCCCTTGTTCCACAGGTACCCTCTTTTGGAAATCCATCGTTGTTGCATTGCTGGTTTGTGTCTTTCCTGCAGAATTCCCCTATCACGACTTCTATGTCCTTTGGGGAACTTTAGTGCACTTTGCACTCACTTTTCAGGGTCTGGGGGTGGGCTATTTTTCTAACCCTAACTATTTTCTAATAGTCCCAGCGACCCTCTACAAGGTCACATAGGTTTGGGGTCCATTCGTGGTTCGCATTCCACTTTTGGAGTATATGGTTTGTGTTGCCCCTATCCCTATGTGTCCCCATTGCATCCTATTTTAACTATACATTGTTTGCACTGTTTTCTAAGACTATACTGCATATTTTTTGGTATTGTGTACATATATCTTGTGTATATTTGCTATCCTCCTACTGAGGGTACTCACTGAGATACTTTGGCATATTGTCATAAAAATAAAGTACCTTTATTTTTAGTATATCTGTGTATTGTGTTTTCTTATGATATTGTGCAAGTGACACTAGTGGTACTGTAGGAGCTTCACTCGTCTCCTAGTTCAGCCTAAGCTGTTCTACTAAGCTACCATTATCTTTCAGCCTAAGCTGCTAGACACCCTATACACTAATAAGGGATACCTGGGCCTGGTGCAAGGTGTAAGTACCCCTTGGTACTCACTACAAGCCAGTCCAGCCTCCTACAAATCCTCCTCAGGGGCCCTGGGCCAATCCTCCTCGGGGGGCAATCCTCCTCAGGGGCCCACGGCCAATCCTCCTCAGGGGGCCCAATCCTCCTCAGGGGCCCAGGGCCAATCCTCATCAGGGGGGCCAATCCTCCTCAGGGGCCCGGGCCAGTCCTCCTCAGGAGCCTGGGGCCAATCCTACTTTTGGGCCCCTGTTCGGAACAGCTTTGAAGTTATGACCCAGTTTCAGCTGTGTGATGGCCTCTCTGTCCAGGTCACTGACAGCCACAGACATTGGTCCAAATTATAAATGTGTTTAGATATAATATTCAGGGATAGTGACTTGTGTTTGCAATATTGTAACACAGCAGCAGCTCACCCGTATTACTGCAAATAATCTCTGTGACCCTCTCCCATTTCTCATGTGTGAGGCTCTGCTTTGATCTAAAAGAAACTATCTATGGATGCTGCATGCAGGGCTGGCTCCAGGGGCGGCCGCACCGGGTGCTGAGGTGGATTGGGGGGGTGCCGACCTCAGGGGGCGCTGTGTTTAGCAATAACTTACAAAACTTGCGATTTAAAAGCACCTGCTGAAATGTTTCTTGAGCAGCCTTCAGGAAGCACTTAAAATGCCAAGATGACTCTTGTGTTTAATGTTCTTGCTAGAGAGAGAAATCGGAGTTTCTCTAGCGGCTGTTTTGACTGGATATAAAGTAGCGCAGAGGGTTAATGTGCCTGCGGCAAAGAAGAGAGCTATGTTTTATGTTGATAGCTGAGTGGATTAGTAAAGCCGGCCTTTACTTGTGCTTTAAAACAAATGAAATGTAACTGAAAGGGGGGCTAGGGAGAGACGAGGGGCACTGTTGCCTGGTGGTAATGACGGAATGCGATGAGGAGCTCATTGGGGGGGAGGGGCAGTAAGGAGGGGTCACCAAAAAGATTGTTGCAGCGGGGGCCATGTAGGAAAGTACCATCTTGCCTGGCATGTTACCCCCATTTTTCACTGTATATATGTTGTTTTAGTTGTATGTGTCACTGGGACCCTGTTCTCCAGGGCCCCAGTGCTCATAAGTGTGCCTGAATGTGTTACCTGTGTAGTGACTAACTGTGTCACTGAGGCTCTGCTAATCAGAACCTCAGTGGTTATGCTCTCTCATTTCTTTCAAATTGTCACTAACAGGCTAGTGACCAATTTTACCAATTTACATTGGCTTACTGGAACACCCTTATAATTCCCTAGTATATGGTACTGAGGTACCCAGGGTATTGGGGTTCCAGGAGATCCCTATGGGCTGCAGCATTTCTTTTGCCACCCATAGGGAGCTCTGACAATTCTTACACAGGCCTGCCACTGCAGCCTGAGTGAAATAACGTCCACGTTATTTTACAGCCATTTTCACTGCACTTAAGTAACTTATAAGTCACCTATATGTCTAACCTTTACCTGGTAAAGGTTACGTGCAAAGTTACTTAGTGTGAGGGCACCCTGGCACTAGCCAAGGTGCCCCCACATTGTTGAGGGCCAATTCCCTGAACTTTGTGAGTGCGGGGACACCATTACACACGTGCACTACATATAGGTCACTACCTATATGTAGCTTCACAATGGTAACTCCGAATATGGCCATGTAACATTTCTAAGATCATGGAATTGCCCCCTCTATGCCATCCTGGCATTGTTGGCACAATTCCATGATCCCAGTGGTCTGTAGCACAGACCCTGGTACTGCCAAACTGCCTTTCCTGGGGTTTCACTGCAGCTGCTGCTGCTGCCAACCCCTCAGACAGGTTTCTGCCCTCCTGGGGTCAAGCCAGGCTTGTCCCAGGATGGCAGAACAAAGGACTTCCTCTGAGAGAGGGTGTTACACCCTCTCCCTTTGGAAAATGGTGTGAAGGCAGGGGAGGAGTAGCCTCCCCCAGCCTCTGGAAATGCTTTCATGGGCACAGATGTGCCCAATTCTGCATAAGCCAGTCTACACCGGTTCAGGGACCCCTTAGCCCTGCTCTGGCGCAAAACTGGACAAAGGAAAGGGGAGTGACCACTCCCCTGACCTGCACCTCCCCTGGGAGGTGTCCAGAGCTCCTCCAGTGTGCTCCAGACCTCTGCCATCTTGGAAACAGAGGTGCTGCTGGCACACTGGACTGCTCTGAGTGGCCAGTGCCACCAGGTGACGTCAGAGACTCCTTCTGATAGGCTCCTCCAGGTGTTGCTAGCCTATCCTCTCTCCTAGGTAGCCAAACCTTCTTTTCTGGCTATTTAGGGTCTCTGTCTCTGGGGAAACTTTAGATAACGAATGCAAGAGCTCATCAGAGTTCCTCTGCATCTCTCTCTTCACCTTCTGATAAGGAATCGACTGCTGACCGCGCTGGAAGCCTGCAAAAATGCAACAAAGTAGCTAAGACGACTACTGCAACTCTGTAACGCTGATCCTGCCGCCTTCTCGACTGTTTTCCTGGTGGTGCATGCTGTGGGGGTAGTCTGCCTCCTCTCTGCACTAGAAGCTCCGAAGAAATCTCCCGTGGGTCGACGGAATCTTCCCCCTGCTACCGCAGGCACCAAAAAGCTGCATTGCCGGTCCCTTGGGTCTCCTCTCAACACAACGAGCGAGGTCCCTTGAATCCAGCAACTCTGTCCAAGTGACTCCCACAGTCCAGTGACTCTTCAGTCCAAGTTTGGTGGAGGTAAGTCCTTGCCTCCCCACGCCAGACTACATTGTTGGAAACTGCGACTTTTGCAACTACTCCAGCTTCCGTGCACTTCCGGTGGAAATCCTTTGTGCACAATCAAGCCTGGGTCCACGGCACTCTAACCTGCATTGCACGACTTTCTAAGTTGGTCTCCGGCAACGTGGGACTCCTTTGTGCAACTTCGGCAAGCACTGTCTCACACATCCTCGTACTGCCTGTTTCTGGCACTTCTCCGGGTGCTACCTGCTGCTGAGAGGGCTCCTTGTCTTGCTCGACGTCCCTTCTCTCTCCTGGTCCAATTTGAGACCTCCTGGTCCCTCCTGGGCCACAGCAGCGTCCAAAAACGTTAACAGCACGATTTGCAGCTAGCAAGGCTTGTTGGCGTTCTTTCGGCGGGAAAACACTTCTGCACAACTCTCCACCGCAAGAGAAATCCATCCACCAAAGGGGAAGTCTCTAGCCTTTTTTGTTCCTGCAGAAACCTCAGCTCTTTCTGTCCAGTAGAAGCTCCTTTGCACCCACAGCTGGCATTTCCTGGGCATCTGCCCATCTCCGACTTGCTTGTGACTTTTTGACTTGGTCCCCTTGTTCCACAGGTACCCTAGATTGGAAATCCACAGTTGTTGCATTGTTGGTTTGTGTCTTTCCTGCATTATTCCCCTATCACGACTTCTTTGTCCTTTGGGGAACTTCAGTGCACTTTGCACTCACTTTTCAGGGTCTTGGGGTGGGCTATTTTTCTAACCCTTACTATTTTCTAATAGTCCCTGCGACCCTCTACAAGGTCACATAGGTTTGGGGTCCATTTGTGGTTCACATTTCACTTTTGGAGTATATGGTTTGTGTTGCCCCTATCCCTATGTGTCCCCATTGCATCCTATTGTAACTATACATTGTTTGCACTGTTTTCTAAGATTATACTGCATATTTTTGGTATTGTGTACATATAACTTGTGTATAATTGCTATCCTCATACTGAGGGTACTCACTGAGATACTTTGGCATATTGTCATAAAAATAAAGTACCTTTATTTTTAGTATATCTGTGTATTGTGTTTTCTTATGATATTGTGCAAGTGACACTAGTGGTACTGTAGGAGCTTCACTCGTCTCCTAGTTCAGCCTAAGCTGCTCTGCTAAGCTACCATTATCTATCAGCCTAAGCTGCTAGACACCCTATACACTAATAAGGGATAACTGGGCCTGGTGCAAGGTGCAAGTACCCCTTGGTACTCACTACAAGCCAGTCCAGCCTCCTACATTGGTTTTGCAGCGGTGGGATAAGTGCTTTGAGACTACTTACCACTCTTGTCATTGTACTTTTCATAAGAGAAAAATATACAAAACAAGTTCAGTGTGTGTACACATAGCTAAAAAGTTTTGCATTTTCTCTTTTCACTCTTTTCTAAGTGCTGAAAAGTACTTCTAAACTTTATAAAAAGTTCTAAAAAGTTTAAAAAGTTTTTTTTCTGTCTTTCTAAAAGCTCTGAAAACTTTTTTCTCTTTTTCTATCACTTTAACTCTCTCTAAAAATGTCTGGCACAGGCCAAAATGTTGACCTGTCTAAGATTGCATATGATCACCTTAGCTGGAAAGGAGCAAGGAGTCTCTGCATAGAGAGAGGTTTGAGTGTAGGGAAGAATCCTTCTTTGGAATTGTTGCTTAATATGCTTAGAGAACAAGATAAGGCCTTAGGGGCCACATCTGTTGAAAAAGTAGCAAATGGTTCCCAATCTGATCCAGGGACTCCCCCAGGAAAAGATTCAGGAAAGAAACTTCCTAGCCTGCCCATTACTAGACAGTCTAGCATAGTTGATACAGAGGTTGAATCACACCATACAGATGGTGTGCTCTCACATTATACTGTTAGCCAAGCTGTTAGGGTGTCTTCTGTAAGGGACAGGTCTCCTTCTGTCCATTCTCACCATACTTCTGTGTCTAGGAATGTCCCTCCCACCCACCCTGAAGACAGATTGTTAGAAAGGGAGCTCAATAGATTGAGAGTGGAACAAACCAGACTGAAGCTCAAGAAGCAACAGCTGGATTTGGAAAGACAGACCTTAGAAGTAGAGAAGGAAAGACAGAAATTGGGTTTAGAAACCCATGGTGGCAGCAGCAGTATTCCCCATAGTCATCCTGCAAGAGAGCATGATTCAAGGAATCTGCACAAGATAGTTCCCCCTTATAAGGAGGGGGATGACATTAACAAGTGGTTTGCTGCACTTGAGAGGGCCTATGTTGTACAGGATGTCCCTCAAAGGCAGTGGGCTGCTATCCTATGGCTATCATTTAGTGGAAAAGGTAGGGATAGGCTCCTTACTGTGAAAGAAAGTGATGCCAATAATTTTACAGTTCTTAAGAATGCACTCCTGGATGGTTATGGCTTAACCACTGAACAATACAGGATAAAGTTCAGAGAGACCAAAAAGGAGTCTTCACAAGACTGGGTTGATTTCATTGACCATTCAGTGAAGGCCTTGGAGGGGTGGTTACATGGCAGTAAAGTTACTGATTATGACAGCCTGTATAACTTGATCCTGAGAGAGCATATTCTTAATAATTGTGTGTCTGATTTGTTGCACCAGTACCTGGTAGACTCTGATCTGACCTCTCCCCAAGAATTGGGAAAGAAGGCAGACAAATGGGTCAGAACAAGGGTGAACAGAAAAGTTCATACAGGGGGTGACAAAGATGGCAAGAAGAAGGATGGTAAGTCTTCTGAAAAGGGTGGGGACAAATCTAAAAATTAGTCTTCATCAGGCCCACAAAAGAACTCTGGTGGGGGTGGTGGGCCCAAATCCTCTTCTAATCAAAACAAGGAAAAGAAACCATGGTGCTATTTATGTAAAATAAAAGGCCATTGGACAACAGATCCCAGTTGTCCAAAGAAAAGCACCAAGCCTCCTACCACTACAACCCCTACTGCTACACCTAGTGTCCCTACTAATAGCAGTGGTGGTGGGAGCAAACCTACTAATAGCCAATCCAAGGGAGTAGCTAGGCTCACTTTTGGTAACTTAGTTGGGGTTGGTCTGGTTAGGGAGACCACAGAGGCTGTGTTAGTCTCTGAGGGGGCTATTGATTTAGCCACCTTAGTTGCTTGTCCCCTTAATATGGATAAGTACAAGCAGCTACCCCTAATAAATGGTGTTGAGGTTCAGGCCTACGGGGACACTGGTGCCAGTGTGACTATGGTCATAGAGAAACTGGTCCACCCTGAACAACACCTACTTGGTCACCAGTACCAAGTAACCGATGCTCACAACAACACACTTAGCCACCCCATGGCTGTTGTAAATCTCAACTGGGGGGGGGTTACTGGTCCAAAGAAAGTTGTGGTAGCCACAGATTTACCTGTAGACTGTCTACTAGGAAATGATTTGGAGACATCAGCTTGGTCAGATGTGGAGTTGGAGGCCCATGCAGCAATGCTGGGCATTTCAGGGCATATTTTTGCTTTGACAAGGGCTCAGGCCAAAAAGCAAAAAGGACAGGGAAGCTTGGATCCTGGAACAATGGACCAAGTGCTCCCTAAAGCTAGGGCTAGTACAAGCAAACCACTTCCTACTATCCCTCCCTCTACAGTGGATTCAACTTCTGAGGAAGAAGAATTCCCTCCCTGTGCAGAACCTACACCAGAGGAGCTTGAAGCAGACACTGCTGAGCTTTTGGGTGAAGGGGGGCCTGCCAGGGAGGAGCTGAGTGTGGCACAGCTAACCTGTCCCACATTAGAGGGTCTGAGACAGCAAGCTGTCAAACAGGCTAATGGGGATGTCAGTGACTCTCACAGAGTTTACTGGGAGGACAACCTCTTGTACACTGAGGCAAGGGATCCTAAACCTGGAGCTGCCAGGAGATTAGTGATTCCTCAAGAGTACAGAAAGTTCCTCCTAACTCTGGCCCACAACATTCCCCTAGCTGGGCATCTAGGACAAATGAAAACATGGGACAGGCTTGTTCCCTTGTTTCATTGGCCTAGAATGTCTGAGGACACAAAAGATTTTTGTAAGTCCTGTGAAACCTGTCAAGCCAGTGGCAAGACAGGTGGCACCCCAAAGGCACCCCTTATTCCACTGCCTGTGGTTGGGGTTCCCTTGGAAAGGGTAGGGGTTGACATAGTTGGCCCCCTTGACCCTCCTACTGCTTCAGGCAATAGGTTTATCTTGGTGGTAGTGGACCATGCCACAAGATATCCTGAAGCAATTCCTTTAAGGACCACTACAGCACCTGCAGTGGCAAAGGCCCTCTTGGGAATATTTTCCAGGGTGGGCTTCCCAAAGGAAGTAGTATCAGACAGGGGAAGCAATTTCATGTCTGCATACTTAAAGGCCATGTGGAAGGAGTGTGGTGTGACTTACAAGTTCACTACACCCTATCATCCACAAACTAATGGACTGGTGGAGAGATTTAACAAAACTCTCAAAGGCATGATTATGGGTCTCCCTGAAAAACTCCGCAGGAGATGGGATATCCTTCTACCATGCCTCCTTTTTGCCTACAGGGAGGTACCGCAGAAAGGAGTGGGCTTCAGCCCCTTTGAACTTCTTTTTGGACACCCTGTTAGGGGTCCACTCACACTTGTCAAGGAGGGTTGGGAACAACCTCTAAAAGCTCCAAAACAAGATATTGTGGACTATGTACTTGGCCTCAGATCAAGGATGGCTGAGTATATGAAAAAGGCCAGTAAAAACCTTCAGGCCAGCCAAGAGCTCCAGAAGCAATGGCATGACAAGAAGGCTGTTTTGGTTCAGTACCAACCAGGGCAGAAAGTGTGGGTCTTGGAGCCTGTGGCCCCAAGAGCACTCCAAGATAAATGGAGTGGACCCCACACAATTGTTGAGAAAAAGGGTGAAGTCACCTACTTAGTTGACTTAGGCACTGCCAGGAGTCCCCTTAGGGTGTTCCATGTCAACCGCCTAAAACCCTACTATGACAGGGCTGATCTCACCCTGCTCATGGCAACTGATGAGGGACAGGAAGAAGACAGTGATCCTCTACCTGATCTCTTCTCTTCCACAGAACAAGATGCTCTTGTGGAAGGTGTAGTTTTGGCTGATTGTCTTACTGCTGAGCAGAAAGACCATTGCATAAATCTCCTAGATCAATTCTCTGAACTCTTTTCTACTGTGCCAGGTACCACTTCTTGGTGTGAGCACACTATAGATACTGGAGACAGCTTGCCTGTCAAAAGTAAGATCTATAAGCAACCTGACCATGTCAGGGACTGCATAAAGCAAGAGGTGCAGAAAATGTTAGAACTAGGAGTGGTTGAGCACTCTGAAAGTCCATGGGCTTCTCCTGTGGTACTTGTACCAAAACCCCATTCCAAAGATGGAAAGAAGGAAATGCGGTTTTGTGTAGACTACAGAGGTCTTAACTTGGTAACCAAAACTGATGCTCACCCTATACCCAGGGCAGATGAGCTCATAGATACACTGGCATCTGCCAAGTATCTAAGCACTTTTGACTTGACTGCAGGGTATTGGCAGATCAAATTATCAGAAGATGCTAAACCTAAAACTGCATTTTCAACCATTGGAGGCCATTACCAGTTCACAGTAATGCCTTTTGGATTGAAAAATGCACCTGCCACTTTTCAGAGGTTGGTGAACACAGTCCTGCAAGGGCTGGAAGCTTTCAGTGCAGCATATTTGGACGATATAGCTGTCTTTAGCTCCAGCTGGGATGATCACCTGGTCCACCTATGGAAAGTTTTGGAGGCCCTGCAAAAGGCAGGCCTCACTATCAAGGCTTCAAAGTGCCCGATAGGGCAGGGCAAGGTGGTTTATCTGGGACACCTCGTTGGTGGGGAACAGATTGCACCACTTCAGGGGAAAATCCAAACAATTATTGATTGGGTTCCCCCCTTCTACACAGACTCAGGTGAGAGCCTTCCTAGGCCTCACTGGGTATTACAGGAGGTTCATTAAGAACTATTGCTCCATTGCAGCCCCTCTTAATGACCTCACATCCAAGAAAATGCCTAAAAAGGTATTATGGACAGCAAACTGTCAGAAAGCTTTTGAGGAGCTGAAGCAGGCCATGTGCTCTGCACCTGTCCTGAAAAGCCCTTGTTACTCTAAAAAATTCTATGTCCAAACTGATGCATCTGAATTAGGAGTAGGGGCAGTCCTATCACAACTTAATTCTGAGGGCCAGGATCAACCTGTTGCTTTTATTAGTAGGAGGTTGACCCCTAGAGAAAAGCATTGGTCTGCCATAGAGAGGGAGGCCTTTGCTGTGGTCTGGGCTCTGAAGAAGTTGAGGCCATACCTGTTTGGCACTCACTTCATTGTTCAGACAGACCACAAACCTCTACTTTGGCTAAAACAAATGAAAGGTGAAAATCCTAAATTGTTGAGGTGATCCATATTTCTACAGGGAATGGACTATACAGTGGAACATAGACCTTAGAGTACCCACTCCAATGCAGATGGACTCTCCAGATATTTCCACTTAGACAATGAAGACTCATCAGGTCATGGCTAGTCTTATTGTCCTTCGTTTGGGGGGGGGGGTTGTGTAGGAAAGTACCATCTTGCCTGGCATGTTACCCCCATTTTTGACTGTATATATGTTGTTTTAGTTGTATGTGGCACTGGGACCCTGTTCTCCAGGGCCCCAGTGCTCATAAGTGTGCCTGAATGTGTTACCTGTGTAGTGACTAACTGTCTCACTGAGGCTCTGCTTATCAGAACCTCAGTGGTTATGCTCTCTCATTTCTTTCAAATTGTCACTAACAGGCTAGTGACCAATTTTACCAATTTACATTGGCTTACTGGAACACCCTTATAATTCCCTAGTATATGGTACTGAGGTACCCAGGGTATTGGGGTTCCAGGAGATCCCTATGGGCTGCAGCATTTCTTTTGCCACCCATAGGGAGCTCTGACAATTCTTACACAGGCCTGCCACTGCCGCCTGAGGGAAATAACGTCCACGTTATTTCACAGCCATTTTACACTGCACTTAAGTAACTTATAAGTCACCTATATGTCTAACCTTTACCTGGTAAAGGTTACGTGCAAAGTTACTTAGTGTGAGGGCACCCTGACACTAGCCAAGGTGCCCCCACATTGTTCAGGGCCAATTCCCTGAACTTTGTGAGTGCGGAGACACCATTACACGCGTGCACTACATATAGGTCACTACCTATATGTAGCTTCACAATGGTAACTCCGAATATGGCCATGTAACATTTCTAAGATCATGGAATTGCCCCCTCTATGCCATCCTGGCATTGTTGGCACAATTCCATGATCCCAGTGGTCTGTAGCACAGACCCTGGTACTGCCAAACTGCCTTTCCTGGGGTTTCACTGCAGCTGCTGCTGCTGCCAACCCCTCAGACAGGTTTCTGCCCTCCTGGGGTCAAGCCAGGCTTGTCCCAGGATGGCAGAACAAAGGACTTCCTCTGAGAGAGGGTGTTACACCCTCTCCCTTTGGAAAATGGTGTGAAGGCAGGGGAGGAGTAGCCTCCCCCAGCCTCTGGAAATGCTTTCATGGGCACAGATGTGCCCAATTCTGCATAAGCCAGTCTACACCGGTTCAGGGACCCCTTAGCCCTGCTCTGGCGCAAAACTGGACAAAGGAAAGGGGAGTGACCACTCCCCTGACCTGCACCTCCCCTGGGAGGTGTCCAGAGCTCCTCCAGTGTGCTCCAGACCTCTGCCATCTTGGAAACAGAGGTGCTGCTGGCACACTGGACTGCTCTGAGTGGCCAGTGCCACCAGGTGACGTCAGAGACTCCTTCTGATAGGCTCCTCCAGGTGTTAGTAGCCTATCCTCTCTCCTAGGTAGCCAAACCCTCTTTTCTGGCTATTTAGGGTCTCTGTCCCTGGGGAAACTTTAGATAACGAATGCAAGAGCTCATCAGAGTTCCTCTGCATCTCTTTCTTCACCTTCTGCCAAGGAATCGACTGCTGACCGTGCTGGAAGCCTGCAAAACTGCAACATAGTAGCTAAGACGACTACTGCAACTCTGTAACGCTGATCCTGCCACCTTCTCGACTGTTTTCCTGGTGGTGCATGCTGTGGGGGTAGTCTGCCTCCTCTCTGCACTAGAAGCTCCGAAGAAATCTCCCGTGGGTCGACGGAATCTTCCCCCTGCTACCGCAGGCACCAAAAAGCTGCATTACCGGTCCCTTGGGTCTCCTCTCAGCATGACGAGCGAGGTCCCTTGAATCCAGCAACTCTGTCCCAGTGACTCCCACAGCCCAGTGACTCTTCAGTCCAAGTTTGGTGGAGGTAAGTCCTTGCCTCCCCACGCCAGACTGCATTGTTGGAAACCGCAACTTTTGCAACTACTCCGGCTTTCGTGCACTTCCGGCGGAAATCCTTTGTGCACAGCCAAGCCTGGGTCCACAGCACTCTAACCTGCATTGCACGACTTTCTAAGTTGGTCTCCGGCGACGTTGGACTCCTTTGTGCAACTTCGGCGAGCACCGTTTCACGCATCCTCATAATGCCTGTTTGTGGCATTTCTCTGGGTGTTACCTGCTGCTGAGAGGGCTCCTTGTCTTGCTCGACGTCCCCTCTCTCTTTTGGTCCAATTTGCGACCTCCTGGTCCCTCCTGGGCCACAACAGCGTCCAAAAACGCTAACCGTACGATTTGCAGCTAGCAAGGCTTGTTGGCGTTCTTTCGGCGGGAAAACACTTCTGCACAACTCTCCACGGCAAGAGGAATCCGTCCACCAAAGGGGAAGTCTCTAGCCCTTTTTGTTCCTGCATAAACCTCAGCTTCTTCTGTCCAGTAGAAGCTCCTTTGCACCCACAGCTGGCATTTCCTGGGCATCTGCCCATCTCCGACTTGCTTGTGACTTTTGGACTTGGTCCCTTTGTTCCACAGGTACCCTAGATTGGAAATCCACAGTTGTTGCATTGTTGGTTTGTGTCTTTCCTGCATTATTCCCCTATCACGACTTCTTTGTCCTTTGGGGAACTTCAGTGCACTTTGCACTCACTTTTCAGGGTCTTGGGGTGGGCTATTTTTCTAACCCTTACTATTTTCTAATAGTCCCAGCGACCCTCTACAAGGTCACATAGGTTTGGTGTCCATTCGTGGTTCACATTCCACTTTTGGAGTATATGGTTTGTGTTGCTCCTATCCCTATGTGTCCCCATTGCATCCTATTGTAACTATACATTGTTTGCACTGTTTTCTAAGACTATACTGCATATTTTTGGTATTGTGTACATATAACTTGTGTATAATTGCTATCCTCATACTGAGGGTACTCACTGAGATACTTTGGCATATTGTCATAAAAATAAAGTACCTTTATTTTTAGTATATCTGTGTATTGTGTTTTCTTATGATATTGTGCAAGTGACACTAGTGGTACTGTAGGAGCTTCACTCGTCTCCTAGTTCAGCCTAAGCTGCTCTGCTAAGCTACCATTATCTATCAGCCTATGCTGCTAGACACCCTATACACTAATAAGGGATAACTGGGCCTGGTGCAAGGTGCAAGTACCCCTTGGTACTCACTACAAGCCAGTCCAGCCTCCTACAGGCCACCAACGCCAAAGCCGGCCTGAGCTATGGGAACATAAACACAACGTTTCTCTACAAAATGTCTGCAATAGACTCTCACAGATCACACACATTAAGAATAAATTCAAGGAAAACGGTATTTCAAACAATCTGGCCCAGCTCTGACGTTCCCCTCCCCTGACCCTGGGCTCCCCTGACCCTGAGTCCCCCCTGAACCTCAGACCTACGGATGTCAGGGCCGGAGGCGCACTCCGGGCCCCCCTGACCCTGGGCCCCCCTGACCCTCAGACCTACCGATGTCAGGGCCGGAGGACACTCCGGGCTCCCCTGACCCTAGGCCCCCCTGACCCTGGTGCCCCCCCCCCCCCCGACCCTCAGACCTACCGCTGTCAGGGGCAGAGGACACTCCGGGCTCCCCTGACCCTAGGCCCCCCTGACCCTGGGCCCCCCTGACCCTCAGACCTACTGATGTCAGGGCCGGAGGCGCACTCCGGGCTCCCCTGACCCTGGCCCCCCCTGATCCTGGTGCCCCCCCCCCCGACCCTCAGACCTACCGCTGTCAGGGGCGGAGGACACTCCGGGCTCCCCTGACCCTAGGCCCCCCTGACCCTGGGCCCCCCTGACCCTCAGACCTACTGATGTCAGGGCCGGAGGCGCACTCCGGGCTCCCCTGACCCTGGGCCCCCCTGATCCTGGTGCCCCCCCCCGACCCTCAGACCTACCGATGTCAGGGCCGGAGGCGCACTCCGGGCTCCCCTGACCCTGGGCCCCCCTGATCCTGGTGCCCCCCCCCGACCCTCAGACCTACCGCTGTCAGGGGCGGAGGACACTCCGGGCTCCCCTGACCCTAGGCCCCCCTGACCCTGGTGCCCCCACCCCCCCCCCCCCCCCCCCCCACCCTCAGGCCTACCGCTGTCAAGGCCGGAGGCGCACTCCGGGCTCCCCTGACCCTGGGCTCCCTTGACCCCCTGATCCTGCCCCCCCCCTGACCCTCAGACCTACCGATGTCAGGGCCGGAGGCGCACTCCGGGCTCCCGCGCAGGGGGCGCCCATAGCTGGCGGAGTAGAGGGCGAGCACCGAGGTGTTCCTGCAGGTCAGCCGCATCCTGTCCCCCTCGCAGACGGTCCTCACACGGTGGTTATCTGGAGGGAGAGAGGGAACCCGTTAGTGCCACAGTGGAGAGGACCCACCTGGAGGAGGTGCCCCCGAAGTGGTCCCCAAGTGCCACCTGGGGCGCGACTGTACAACACAAGCATGCAAAGTGCCCACCAACATGTTAAGGGCACCTCTGATCACCCCACACATAACCCCAGCATGCCTCGCGTGGGTCACGTACCCAAAGGGGCCACCAACATGTTAAGGGCACCTCTGATCACCCCACACATAACCCCAGCATGCCTCGCCTGGGTCACATACCCAAAGGGGCCACCAACATGTTAAGGGCACCTCTGATCACCCCACACATAACCCCAGCATGCCTCGCGTCGGTCACATACCCAAAGGGGCCACCGAGGTGCACTCACCTGCTGCTGCGCTGTGTGACGGGGGGGGGGGGGGGGGGCAGGGCAGGGCTCGTGCCTGCTTCTCCCACTGCACTGGTGCCATTTTAGTATCCTAGCACCAAGGCAGGTACCCCTGCACCGAGGTACTAGGGCGCGCAACTGCATGCAGGGCTGTTCTTGTGCAGGAAAGTCTTGTGCACAAAAAGACCCCTTGAGACATACTCCTCTTTCTATGTGTGCTGCAGAACACAGCACTCATAGAAAGAGGGAAAACGGGTAGAAATAAAGCTATTTCCCCTCATTAGTACTCTGCTGGGAAGGAGCATCTGTTTGTCCGTACCCAGGTACACCAGCTCTGGTAAATCTGGAAATGCTTCAGAAACCATGGGAGTTGCGTGGGAACAGCTATGAGACACCTATGGAATGCCCGCCTCGCGCAGAGGAATGCGACACCTAGGGAATGCCTGCCTCGCGCAGAGGAATGCGACACCTAGGGAATGCTCACCTTGCGCAGAGGAATGCAACACCTAGGGAATGCCAGCCTCGCACATAGGAATGCAACACCTATGGAATGCTCACCTTGCGCAGAGGAATGCGACACCATTTGAATGCCCGCCTCGCGCAGAGGAATGCAACACCTACGGAATGCCCGCCTAGCGCAGAGAAATGCAACACCTATGGAATGCCCGCCTCGCGCATAGGAATGCAACACCTAGGGAATGCCCACCTCGTGCAGAGAAATGCAACACCTATGGAATGTCCGCCTCGCACATAGGAATGCGACACCTATGGAATGCCCGCCTCGCGCATAGAAATGCGACACCTAGGGAATGCCAGCCTCGCGCATAGGAATGCAACACCTATGGAATGCTCACCTTGCGCAGAGGAATGCGACACCAATTGAATGCCCGCCTTGCGCAGAGGAATGCAACACCTACAGAATGCCCACCTAGCGCAGAGAAATGCAACACCTATGGAATGCCCGCCTCGCGCATAGGTATGCGACACCTAGGGAATGCCCACCTCGTGCAGAGAAATGCAACACCTATGGAATGTCCGCCTCGCACATAGCAATGCGACACCTATGGAATGCCCGCCTCGCGCATAGGAATGCGACACCTAGGGAATGCCCGCCTCGTGCAGAGAAATGCAACACCTATGGAATGCCCGCCTCGCGCATAGGAATGCGACACCTAGGGAATGCCCGCCTCGTGCAGAGAAATGCAACACCTATGGAATGCTCACCTTGCGCAGGGAATGCGACACCAATGGAATGCCCGCCTCGCGCAGAGGAATGCGACACCTATGGAATGCCTGCCTCGCGCATAGGAATGCGACACCTAGGGAATGCCTGCCTCACCCATAGGAATGCGACACCAATGGAATGCCCGCCTCGCGCAGAGGAATGCAACACCTATGGAATGCCCGCCTCGCGCATAGGAATGCGACATCAATGGAATGCCCGCCTCGCGCAGAGGAATGCAACACCGATGGAATGCCCGCCTCGCGCATAGGAATGCGATAAGCATGGAGTGCCCGCCTTGCGCAGAGGAATACGACACAAAGATTTGCACTTCCTTGCCTTACTCCAGAGTTATGGACTCACTCGAGCCCACGTAAAGTGGCCTTCCGTGGCTTCATAAATCTGACTTAATACTTGCATCACTCGTGCACCATGTTGCCTGGTGCACAATCGATGCCAACCTCCTCACAAATAGGCCCCATAATCGTTACCAGCCCCAGGTGCGCACTCAGACAGGGCACCTTACCACGTGAGCTCGGGTGGCACCAGACTGGACCAAGTAGCATGGTGCTACGGAATCACGTGAGGGGCAGCAAGGCGCTATACGTGGCCTGCCGCATCAATGGGCTTCTGACCTTAAATAGCCCCGACTCCCCAACAACAGAGGGGACCCCTGCGGCCTGGAGTCTCATGCACTCGTCCCCATCACACACAAGGTACCCCCTCCAGGGCGGCCTGGCACTGACAGCTCGAGCCCTCTTGGACCCTCAGGCCCAACACGAGCCGAGCTTTAATGTGCTCTCTGCTTTCTACCCAGACTCTTACCTAAGGTGCCAAGAATTAAAGACAAAAATAACCTTTGATTGAAAAAAAGATAGTGAAAGCGATCGGGGGTGGGGGGGGGGTTGAATGGCACAACATGAAATCAGAAAACCGAGGAATTTCACGGCTTCCCCGCTGGACCACACTGTGTGATCCTGAGCAAATATTTGATTTCAGTGTGCTTCCCTTTTCTCCTCACTTTATTCGAGCGCTTTGAAATACTCAAGTTCAAGCTGGGCGCTATACAAGCGCCTCTCTTGTGTCTGGATTAAATAGACTATAATGTTGCACCAGGTAAGAATCCGGCCACCCACAGGAAGGGTGCAGATGACAAGTGGTTCCCCCCTTAGTTCACAAATGGCATGGCGGGGCTGGATATTTGTTTTGTTTTTTAATACTTAAATCTCTCACTTTTATCAAAAGTCTCTCAATGTAGTAACATAATCAGATTTATTAAATTGAAACTTATTTGCATGTTAAAGAAATGTATTTTTAAATGTTATCATGTGTTTACATGCTGTTTGCACAGATTAGGTGCGTGGGCTCTGGGAGACCCGGCAGACCCTCCTCGGCTCCGGCTCGGCTCTCTATGTTCACTTGCTGGCTCGCCCTCCTCTGGGACCACCGCACAAACCCACCGAGCTGCTCCTGGAGTGGGACAGGACTCGAACGAAGACTCCGGAGAGTAAACAAGGCGATGGCTGCAGCCAGAGCCTCACTGGTTCCGACGACGGTAGTCTGGGGTTGTAAGTCTGAGTGAGACCGACTGCCCCCGGGGACCATCCTCAGCCACACGGGCCATCCTTACTCACAGGGACCATCCTTACTCACAGGGACCATCCTCACCTACAGGGACCATCCTTACTCACAGGGACCATCCTTACTCACAGGGACCATCCTCACCTAAAGGGACCATCCTTACTCACAGGGGCCATCCTTACTCACAGGGGCCATCCTCACCTACAGGGGCCCATCCTCACCCACAGGGACCCTCCTCACCTACAGGGACCATCCTTACTCACAGGGGCCATCCTTACTCACAGGGGCCATCCTCACCCATAGGGGCCTTCCTCACCTACAGCGACCATCCTCACCTACAGGGGGCCATCCTTACTCACAGGGGCCATCCTTACCCGCAGGGCCCAACCTCCCCTACAGGGGGCCATCCTCACCCACAGGGCCCATCCTCACCTACAGGGACCATCCTCACCCGCAGGGCCCATCCTCAACCGCAGGGCCCATCCTCCCCATCCTCCCCTACAGGGGACCATCCTCACCCGCAGGGCCCAACCTCCACTACAGGGGGCTATCCTCACCCGCAGGGCCCATCCTTACTCACAGGGACCATCCTCACCCGCAGGACCCATCCTCACCCGCAGGGCCCATCCTCACCTACAGGGACCATCCTCACCCGCAGGGCCCATCCTCAACCGCAGGGCCCATCCTCCCCATCCACCCCTACAGGGGCCATCCTCACCCACAGGGGCCATCCTCACCTACAGGGGCCATCCTCACCCGCAGGGCCCATCCTTACTCACAGGGGCCATCCTTACTCACAGCGACCATCCTCACCCACAGGGACCAACCTCCCCTACATGGGACCATCCTTACTCACAGGGACCATCCTCACCCACAGGGGCCATCCTTACTCACAGGGCCCATCCTCCCCATCCTCCCCTACAGGGGGCAATCCTCAGCCACAGGGGCCATCCTCACCCACAGGGGCCATCCTAACCCGCAGGGCCCATCCTCACCCACAGGGACCATCCTCCCCATCCTCCCCTACAGGGGGGCTATCCTCACCCACAGGGCCCATCCTCACCCACAGGGACCATCCTCCCCATCCTCCCCTGCAGGGGGCAATCCTCACCCGCAGGGCCCATCCTCACCCACAGGGACCATCCTCCCCATCCTCCCCTACAGGGGGCAATCCTCAGCCACAGGGGCCATCCTCACCCGCAGGGCCCAACCTCCCCTACAGGGGACCACCCTCACCCGCAGGGCCCATCCTTACTCACAGGGATCATCCTCACCCGCAGGGCCCACACTCGCCTACAGGGGGCTATCCTCACCCGCAGGGCCCATCCTCCCCATCCTTCCCTACAGGGGACCATCCTCACCCGCAGGGTCCAACCTTCCCTACAGGGGGCTAGCCTCACCCGCAGGGCCCATCCTCACCCGCAGGGCCCATCCTCACCTACAGGGGGCTATCCTCACCCACAGGGGGCTATCCTCACCCCCAGGGGCCATCCTCACCTACAGGGGGCTATCCTCACCCACAGGGGCCATCCTTACTCACAGGGGCCATCCTCACCCACAGGGACCATCCTCGCCTACAGGGGGCTATCCTCACCCGCAGGGCCCAACCTCCCCTACAGGGGGCTATCCTCACCCGCAGGGCCCATCCTCACCAGCAGGGCCCATCCTCCCCTACAGGGGGCCATCCTCACCCGCAGGGCCCAACCTCCCCTACAAGGGGCTATCCTCACCTGCAGGGCCCAACCTCCCCTACAAGGGGCTATCCTCACCCACAGGGGCCATCCTTACTCACAGGGGCCATCCTCACCCACAGGGGCCATCCTCCCCTACAGGGGGCTATCCTCACCCGCAGGGCCCATCCTCCCCTACAAGGGGCTATCCTCACCCGCAGGGGCCATCCTCCCCTACTAGGGGCTATCCTCACCCACAGGGGCCATTCTTACTCACAGGGGCCATCATCACCTACAGGGGGCTATCCTCATTCACAGGGGCCATCCTTACCTGCAGGAGCCCATCCTCAACCACAGGGGCCATCCTCCCCTACAGGGGGCTATTCTCACCCACAGGGCCAATCCTCCCCTAGAGGGGGCCATACTCACCCACAGGGCCAATCCTCCCCTACAGGGGGCTATCCTCACCCAGAGGGGCCATCCTCCCCTACAGGGGGCCATACTCACCCACAGGGGCCATCCTTACTCACAGGGGCTATCCTCACCCACAGGACCATCCTCACCTACAGGGGCCATCCTCACCCACAGGAGCCATCCTTACCCACAGGTGCCATCCTTACCCACATGGCCCATCCTCACCCGCAGGGGCCCATCCTCACCCACAGGGGCCATCCTCACTTTCAAGGGCCCATCCTCAGCTGCAGAGGCCATCCTCGCCCACATGAGGCCATCTTCACCCACAGAGGCCATCCTCACCCACAGGGGCCATCCTCACCCACAAGAGGCCATCCATTACTCACAGAGGCCATCATCACCCACAGAGGCCCATGCTAACCCACAGGAGCCCATCCTCACCCACCGGGGCCCATCCTCACCCACAGGACCCATTGTTCACCCACAGGAGTCAATCCTCACCCACAGGACCCATCCCCACCCACAGGGGCCATCCTCACCCACAGAGGCCCATCCTCACTAACAGGGGCCATCCTCACCCACAGGGGTCCATCAATCAATCAGTATTTGTAAAGGGCGGTTCCTCACCAGTGAGGGTCTCAAGGCGCTGGGGGGGAGTGGCCTCATCCGAAGAGCCACGTCTTGCACATGCTAACCCAGGCCCATGCTAATCACAGGAGCTCATCCTCACCCACAGGGGGCCATCCTCACCCACAGGGGCCATCCTCACCCACAGGGGCCAGCCTCACCCACAGGGGCCTATGCTAACCCACAGGGGCCCATGCTAACCCACAGGAGCCATCCTCACCCACAGGGGCCCATCATCACCCAGAGGGGCCATACTTTCCCACAAGGGCCATCCTCACCCACAGGAGCCATCCTTTCCCACAGGGGCCCCTCTTCACCCACAGGAGCCCGTCCTCACCCACAGGGACCCCTGCTAACCCACAGGGGCCATCCTCACCCACAGGGGCCATCCTGACTCACATGGGCCATCCTGACTCACAGGGGCTCAGGCTAACCCACAGGGGCCATCCTCACCCACAGGGCCATCCTCACCCACAGGGGCCATCCTCACCCACAGGGTCCCTCTTCACCCACAGGGTCCCATCCTCACCCACAGGGGCCCGTTATCACCCACAGGGGGCCATCCTCACCCACAGGGGCCATCCTCACCCACAGGGGCCAGCCTCACCCACAGGGGCCTATGCTAACCCACAGGGGCCCATGCTAACCCACAGGAGCCATCCTCACCCACAGGGGCCCATCATCACCCAGAGGGGCCATACTTTCCCACAAGGGCCATCCTCACCCACAGGAGCCATCCTTTCCCACAGGGGCCCCTCTTCACCCACAGGGGCCCGTCCTCACCCACAGGGACCCCTGCTAACCCACAGGGGCCATCCTCACCCACAGGGGCCATCCTGACTCACATGGGCCATCCTGACTCACAGGGGCTCAGGCTAACCCACAGGGGCCATCCTCACCCACAGGGCCATCCTCACCCACAGGGGCCATCCTCACCCACAGGGTCCCTCTTCACCCACAGGGTCCCATCCTCACCCACAGGGGCCCGTTATCACCCACAGGGTCCATCCTCAACCACAGCGGCAATCCTCACCCCCAGGGGCCCATCCTCACTCACAGGAGCCCATCCTCACTCACAGGAGCTCATCCTCACTCACAAGGGGCCACTACAATCACTCGCCAATGATTGCGAGCAGGAGTGAGGCAGGGACAGCCGGGGTATGTCCAGGATCACACGGACACAAGGACTGTTGAGTGACACAGGGGTCTGTCCACTGCTGGGTTACACAGGGGTCTGCCCACTGCTGGGGGACAAAAGGCTGTGGTCTGACGAAGTGCTAGGTGACACAAGGCGGGGACTGTCCACTGCTGGGTGACTCAGAGCTGGAGTCTGTCCACTGCCGGGTGACCACAGCTGGGGTCTGTCTGCTGTTGGTGACTCAGATCCACTGCTGACAACACAGAGCAAGGGTGTGCCCACTGCTGGGTGAGACAAAGCCGGGGGGTCTGTCCACTTCAGGTGACACACAGAAGGCAATAATAATAAACAAATGGAAAATTAGGGCTGGAGCTCTCCACTTCTGCCACAGAGTACTTGTGTGTTGTTCTCTGCTGAGAAACACCCCTCCTCCCCCACCAGCACCAGATCTGGTGATCGGGTCCCCTTTGCATCCTGGGTGGGGGAGGAGTTTGTGGACACACACTCCCCACACATGTATGTGAGTGCCCCACACTCACGGCACACCACACCCCGGAGGGCCCATTCCCCACTCCTGAGCAGGAGTTACTGCTTTCTGAACAGTAGTAAATGCCTTTACACCCGCCAGGAGTCTCTGACAGGCGTAAAAAAGATAAAATCAGTTGTAACCTGTTTAGGATAGAGATGGATCAAAAATGTTCTAGCTTTCGCGACAAGAATTTTCAATTCTATTAAGTTCACAGAGTCGAGGATTATGCTTTTCTCTCTCTTTACTGTCAACACACAGCAGCCAATAGAAACACATTAACAAATATAACTATATTTCCCATAGTCACAGAGCCTCACAATGACCCCCCAATCAGGATCAGCTATCCTTTATATAACACAAAGTTAGCAAAGTCCGTCCTCTTTCTTCGCACGTCCATGGCAAGGAGAACAGAATAACCAACCAATCGACATGAAAAACTGAATTCCAGCCAAACAATGTCTTCCCGAACAAGGAAGCTGGAAGATTGCACAACGGTGCAAGGAACTAATCATCCTCCGCCAGATCTGCAGAAGATTACCGAAACGTGTTCATCAAGTCGGCTTCTCATTTAGAAAAGATAGTAAAGGGGTAACCTCCTAAACTATCACTCCATGTAAACAAATATCGGATGGGACAACAAACATTTCAATCTGATATTAATGACATACTTTGCAACATAATCTAAATACCCTGGGCGGGATAATCCTCGCCTCCGTGTCCTTAATAGAATTGAAAAATCTTGTCACGAAAGTTAGAAATTATTTGATTCTATGTCAGGACTGGAGGCTCTGGATTCTGCTAGTTCAAAGCTGAGCGATCACTTCAGAAGCCACATCTACAATCCGATTATGATAGAACAATTTAAAAGTAGAACCTGATGACCAGTCTGCTGCTGCCATGATATCTTCCAACCTAGAACCTGAATTGAAAGCTTTGGAAGCCATAGCCCACAAACAGAATGAGCTCCAAAAATAGAGGTAACAATGCCTGCCTCTTGCAACAACCACCTGAGCCCTCTCGCAAGAGTCGCGGAGGAAACAGGACCAAAGGGCTTTTGCAAGGAAATCAATAATTGCCCAGTTACATCTCTGCGCAGTTCTCTAGTAACATCTTCATATACCTTTAGGCAGTTTACTACACATAATTTTGAGTTATCTCTAAACGCTGGATAACTAATACATTTTGAATCTGATTTTGTACAAAAAGAGACTCCTGTAGAAGAAAAAACTCTACCTGTAATGTCCAAGACTTTTACGTCAGAGACTCTCCAGTATGTAATTAGACAAAGTAACATGGTCAATTTTGCTGACAGTTGCTTCCTTGAAAAAGCTTCATTGGCCGGCCAAGCCACCAAAAACTTCAAAATAATATTGACATCCCAAAGAGTTGAATATTTTGGAAGAGGAGGACAAAGCATACGAACACCATGCAATAATTTACAGATTAACGGGTGTTCACCCACTGGTTTACCATCAATGTGAGGGTATTTAGCTGAACTGGCAGATCTAAAATTATTCACCGTTCTGTATGCTAGACCTTGAGCTGCAAAATGTGACAACAAATTTGCTATCATCTGCACTGAGGCCCCCAAGGGATCCACACCCCTCTCACTGTACCAATCCAACCATCTCCTCCAGGCGGAGGCATATCGTTTATGCGTACTAGGTGCCAAGAATTGAGAAAGGAAAAATCTAGTGTCTTCCGAAATTCCTGTGCCCTGAGAGGATCCCCTGATATCTTCCAAGCCACGAGCAACAACTGTTTTCCCCATTGGGTCCAACAAAAGATCCACAGAAGGGAGTTTTCGAACTGGAGCAGCACAACATATCGTCAACGCCACCGAAAACCACGACTGAGCTTTCTAACACGGTGTTATCAGAACTAATTCTGCTCTCTGACGAATTACCTGGGAGAGAACTCGGTCAGTCATGGAGAGAACTCGGTGAATCATGGAGAACAGGGAAAAGGCATAATGCAATCCTCCCGTCCAAACTTGGAGAAAGGCATCCGAACAGAGAGCGTTCAGATCCAGTCTCCAACTGAAGAAAAGTGGAAGATGAGTATTCAGCTGCGACACAAACAGGTCTATCGAGCATGGACCCCAAAGCTGACTCAGGAATTGAAATATTCTGGCGTGAAGACACCAATCGCTGGCATCCCTCAGATACCCGGAATTCCAGCCCGCGACCACATTCACTTTCCCCAGGATATATTACGCTATTATGGAAATCTGATGTGCTAGACAAAAATGCCAGAAGTCTTTTGCAATTTCCACCAACATCTGGGACCGTGTTCCCCCTAGTTTGTTGATGTACCGAACTGCTGAAATGTTATGCATCTTCAGAAGGATACAACATTTCGATTAGAAGGGAGACTAAGGGCCTGATTCCGACTTTGGCGGGCGGCCGAGGCCGCCCGCCAAAGTCCCGCCGACAAATGACCGCACCGCGGTCAAAAGACCGCGGCGGCCATTCTTACATTTCCGCTGGGCCGGCGGGCGCTCTCCAAAAGAGCGCCCGCCGGCCCAGCGGAAATGCCCCTGCAACGAGGATGCCGGCTCCGAATAGAGCCGGCGGAGTTGCAGGGGTGCGACGGGTGCAGTGGCACCCGTCGCGTATTTCAGTGTCTGCAAAGCAGACACTGAAATACAAGGTGGGGCCCTCTTACGGGGGCCCCTGCAGTGCCCATGCCAGTGGCATGGGCACTGCAGGGGCCCCCAGGAGCCCCGCGGCACCCCCTACCGCCATCCTGTTCCTGGTTGGAGACCCGCCAGGAACAGGATGGCGGTAGGGGGTGTCAGAATCCCCATGGCGGCGGAGCGCGCTCCGCCGCCATGGAGGATTCTGCAGGGCAGCGGAAAACCGGCGGTAGACCGCCGGTTTTCCGACTCTGACCGCGGCCAAACCGCCGCGGTCAGAATGCCCTGCAGGGCACCGCCGGTCTGTCGGCGGTGCTCCCGCCGACCCTGGCCCCGGCGGTCTGAGACCGCCGGGGTCAGAATGACCCCCTAAGTCTTTACTGCAAAGGAACCCGCCAGAAGTTCCAAGCAATTGATGTGCAACTGAAGTTCCCCCGTCTCCATCTGACCACATCTGACTCCCCAGCCCCATCTGCTGGCATCTGATTCTATGATCACTTCTGGAACTGAGGAAAAAATCGCCTTGCCATTCCAAGCGTCCATATGAGTCAGCCACCACAGAAGCTCCGTCCGGGCCTCCTGAGAAAGAACAATCAGTTCGGAGTAAGTCAGACCCCTGCAAAGGTGAAGAATCTTCAACCTCTGGAGAGCATGATAGTGTAGAGGACCCAGGATAATGGCCTGAATGGACGATGCTAGGAGGCCCACCAATCGGGCAAGTACCCTCAAGGAAATCGAATGAGCAGACAAAGCTTTCTTCAACTCCTTTATAGCTAATCTATTGGTTAAAGGAAGTTCCAGCAGAGTCAAGATGGAGTCTATCCGGAAGCCCAAGAAGTCTATACTGTGTACTGATGTTAACTGGGATTTCTCCACATTGATTATAAACCCTAGGTCTTGAAGGAGTTGCATTGTCCAGGAAAGATGGAGACGAGCTAGACACTCCTCCTGAGCCATGATGAGGCTGTCGTCTAAATAAACTATCAGACGAACACCCTTTTCCCTTAGCCATTGCGACACCGGTCGCATTACCTTGGTGAAACACCAGGAGGGCGAAGAAAGGCCGACAGGAAGAGTGGAAAACTCGTAACATTGGTCTCTCCAAAAGAATTGAAGGAATCTGCGATGGGGGGCAAAAATAGGAATGGTGAGATACGCATCCTTGAGTCCCAACGAACAATCCAGTCCCCTTCCAATAAGAGATCCCTAAGAAGATGGATGCCCTCCATCTTGAAATGTCGGTAAACAGTCCATGAGTTGAAGTGATGCTGGTTGAGTACCAAACGTGAACCCCCTCCCTACTTTTGGACCAGAAAGATCATACTTATGAAACCTCTTGGATGAGGATGAGAAGTGACAATCGCGCCTTTTTGAAGAAAGGCCTCTATTTCTTGATCCATGAAAACTGTCCCTTGATGGGAAAAACTGAGAGGAGGAGGGGTCAAGGTTTGCTGGGGTTCTGAATAGAACTCTAGATGACTTGAGATTGTGTCTAGTACCGAAGCATCTCGTGTAATCAAGAACTAATTTTGAGCAAATAGACTCACTCTTCCCCCCAGAACAACATCACCAGAAGATATGATTGTTACCTGTTTGAGAACAATTTTGATTGTAATATCCTCCTTTGTGAGGCCCTCTAGGATTGCGGCCTCTATATCCTCAACCTCTGGCTGGGTAGAAGTTGAAATTAGAATGGAAATTTGAGTACCCTCAACTTCTCTGGTATGGGAAAGAGGTCTGGGATGCGAAAGGGGCAGACGATCGACCCCTAAAACACCCAGCCCTGTGAAAAAGGCCACTGTTGAACACTTTTCAAATTGAGGTTTGGGCCTTGTCCAAGCCAAAAAAGTAGCAATGTATTTAGCGAGATCCTTGGCGAATCTGTCGCCAAACAAAAGGCCTTTAGCAGCCGGTCCAGCATCCGCTGAGGCCAACCCCGCAATTTTTGGATCAATGCGCAACAAGAACGATTTCCTGCATTCAGTGGACATAGAGCAGTTAGCATTCCCCAAAATGCAAATGGCCCGCCTGGCCCATTCCAACAAAATGTTCAGGTCAATGGGTTCTTCCGACTCTTTGGACTGGACTGCCAAGTTAAGAATCTTAGTGAGAGGGCCGGAAATATCCAAAAGTTTGTCTTGGCATCCACGCAAGGCTCTGTCAATACCTTTTTTTAGGTCCTTAGAATATTTCTTAAGGAAAGTCACCATGTGGGGGTTCAGTTCAGGGATCTCCGCTATTTTCCCCTCGAGTGCTCGGCATGGACACTCCGAACGTAACGTACTACGAATGTCCTTTTCAAAACTTTTTCTGAGACGGGATTGCACGTAAGAAGCCACCTCAGGACAAAGAGTCCACTCAGGACCTGGGATGCGCCATATTATCTGGGTCAAATTGGAGATTTTTTGCCAGAGAGGGAGAAGAATCTGAGTTCTTGCAATGGCATGTTGTGCATTTGTGCTTGCCCTTGCGCTTATCAGAAGGTGAATTCTCTTCAGAATCTGAAGCTGAAGATGCATCAGTGGAATTGCGTGCAGACTGCGAAGTTGGATAAGCCCCTTGACTAAGGAAGTGTAGGAGGCTGGCCTGGCTTATAGTGGGTACCTTGTGGTACTTACACCCTGTGCCAGGTCCAGTTATCCCTTATTAGTAGAATAGAGGTGTTTCTAGCAGCTTAGGCTGATAGAAGGTAGATATGGCAAAGCAGCTTAGGCTGAACTAGGAGACATGCAAAGCTCCTACTATACCACTCATATCATATAGCACAATATCATAAGAAAACACAATACTCAGAGTTACTAAAAATAAAGGTACTTTATTTTAGTGACAATATGCCAAAAGTATCTCAGAGAATACCCTCACTTAGGAGGTAAGTAATATACACAAGTTATATGTACACAAACCCAAAACAGGTAAGTAATAGTAAGAAAAGTAATGCAAACAGTGTAGAATTACAATAGGACGCAATAGGTGAACATAGGTCTAAGGGCAACACAAACCATATACTCCAAAAGTGGAATGCGAATCACGAATGGACCCCAGACCTATGGGAGCTTGTAGAGGGTCGCTGGGACTGTAAGAAAACAGTCACGGTGTCCAAGATACCCCACCCCAAGACCCAGAAAAGTAGGAGTAAAGTGCCCCTACTATCCCAATAGGACACAATAGTCGTGATAGGGGTATTTTGCAAGAACCACAAACACCAGCAAAGCACTGAAGACGGATTCCTGGACCTGAGGACCTGCAAGGCAAGGGGACCAAGTCCAAGAGTCACGATAGTGTCCGGGGGGGCAGGAGCCCAGGAAACCCAGGATGAAGGTGCAAGAAGGCTGCCTCTGGATGGAAGAAGCCCAGGATTCTGCAACAACGAAAAGGGCTAGGAACTTCTCCTTTGGATGGAAGATATCCCACGGCGTGCTGGAGTGTTTCCACACAAAAATATCGCAAACAAGCCTTGTTAGCCGCAAGGGTCGCGATTGAGGTTTTTGGGTGCTGCTGGAAACCAGGAAGGACCAGGATGTCGCCCCTTGGAGGAAGAGACAGAGGGTGCACTCAGCAACTGAGAGCCCCCACAGAAGCAGGCAGCACCCGCAGAAGTACCAGAACAGGCACTTAGAAGATTTGTGAACCGGAGATGACTCAGAGTCACAAAGGAGGGTCCCACGACGTCGGAGTCCAACTCAGCGAGTTGGGCAATGCAGGACGGAGTGCTTGGAGCCCAAAGGAATCCTTGGAGAAGTGCACAGAAGCCAGAGCAGCTGCAAATCACGTAGTATACAGGTTTGCAGTCTAGCGTGGGGAGGCAAGGACTTACCTCCACCAAACTTGGACTGAAGGATCACTGGACTGTGGGGGTCACTTGGATATAGCTCCTGTGTTCCAGGGTCCAAGCTCGTTGAGATGAGAGGGGACCCAGAGGACTGGTGATGCAGAAGTTTGGTGCCCGTGTTAGCAGGGGGAAGACTCGGTCAACCCACGGGAGATTTCTTTGGGATTTCCAGTGCAGGGTGAAGGCAGACAGCCCTCAGAGCATGCACCACCAGGAAGCAGTCGAGAAAGCCGGCAGGATTAGGCGCTACAAGGTTGCTGGTAGTCGTCTTGCTACTTTGTTGTGGTTTTGCAGGCGTCCTGGAGCAGTCAGCGGTCGATCCTTGGCAGAAGTCGAAGAGGGAAGTGCAGAGGAACCCTGGTGAGCTCTTGCATTCGTTATCTGAAGAATACCCCAGAGGAGAGGCCCTAAATAGCCAGAAAAGGAGGTTTGGCTACCAAGAAAGGAGGATTGGCTACCAAGAGAGGTAAGAGCCTATCAGAGGGGGCCTCTGATGTCACCTGCTGGCACTGGCCACTCAGAGCAGTCCAGTGTGCCCCCAACATCTCTGAATCCAAGATGGCAGAGGTCTGGGACACACTGGAGAAGCTCTGGGCACCTCCCCTGGGAGGTACTGGTCAGGGGAGTGGTAACTCCCCTTTCCTTTGTCCAGTTTCACGCCAGAGCAGGGCTGGGGGATCCCTGAACCGGTGTAAAATGGCTTATGCAGAGATGGGCTCCATCTGTGCCCATCAAAGCATTTCCAGAGGCTGGGGCAGGCTACTCCTCCCCAGCCCTCACACCTATTTTCAAAGGGAGAGGGTGTAACACCCTCTCTCAGAAGAAATCCTTTGTTCTGCCATCCTGGGCCGGGGCTGCCCAGAGCCCAGGAGGGCAGAATCCTGTCTGAGGGGTTGGCAGCAGCTGCAGTGGAAACCCGGGAAAGGCAGTTTCGCAGTACCCGGCTTCTGTGCTAGAGACCCGGGGAATCATGAAATGGTATTGGGGTGACAATTCCATTATCTTAGACATGTTACATGGCCATGTTCGGAGTTACCATTGTGACGCTATACATAGGTACTGACCTATGTATAGTGCACGTGTGTAATGGTGTCCCCGCACTCACAAAGTCCGGGGGATTTGCCCTGAACGATGTGGGGGCACCTTGGCTAGTGCCAGGGTGCCCACACACTAAGTAACTTGGCACCCAACCATCACCAAGTGAGGGTTAGACATATAGGTGACTTATAAGTTACTTAAGTGCAGTGGTAAATGGCTGTGAAATAACGTGGACGTTATTTCACTCAGGCTGCAGTGGCAGGCCTGTGTAAGAATTGTCAGAGCTCCCTATGGGTGGGAAAAGAAATGCTGCAGCCCATAGGGATCTCATGGAACCCCAATACCCTGGGTACCTAGGTACCATATACAAGGAAATTATATGGGTGTACCAGTATGCCAATGAGAATTGGTAAATTTAGTCACTAGCCTGTTAGTGACAAATTTATAAAGCAGAGAGAGCATAACTACTGAGGTTCTGGTTAGCAGAGCCTCAGTGAGACAGTTAGTCATCACACAGGGAACACATACAGGGCACATACTATGAGCACTGGGGCGCTGGCTGGCAGGGTCCCAGTGACACCAGGGCTAAAACAAACATACATACAGTGAAATTGGGGGTAACATGCCAGGCAAGATGGTACTTTCCTACAGGAAGGCGCTATATTCAGGATCATTTAACACCGAGCTAATGGTGCGGTCCAAAGGGTCAAAATCTGACCGGCCAGGATCATTTAAATCGACCTCATTTGGGGTGGGGTTCCCAGAGCCTGCGCCAAAACACCTGAGACCAAAATTAAATACAGGCTGCGCAAAAGGACGTAAGGCCTTTACCAAAGCTTTATTTACAGAGTCTTGCACATGAAAATCTAGGGCTTCTACCAGGCGTTCCTCCATGTGCTGGTCAGGTTGTCCAATATAGTCACCATATTATTCATCTTCATTATAATGGGCCATGTTTGCAGTGTAATAATTAATATATGAGGTCCCAGTACACACTACTTCAATTATAAAGGGGGGGACCCTGGTGCCACAAGGACAAGGAGACCCGTGCCGGTAAACAAAGTGACTAGAGGGGAACAGAGGAGCCCAGCACCACTTTCCCCTAAAGCCAAGCTCTGAAAGGTATTCTTTCAGCCCCTCCTGGGCGTAAGACGCGGTGCTCCGGAGCAAACAGGATGTCCTAAACTGCCGGAGCCGATCGCTTGCTCACAAGCTCGAAAACCTGAGTTGTGCGCAAGCGCGATCGGGGCAGCAGAAAGAGGACTGCTCCGCGCAGGGCACGCTTCCCCTGAGGCTCCTCACTGGCTTCTGCCGTCACAGTCGAAGGACCGTTACACTGGCAAAGTGGCAAACGCCGCCGAGCAAACAAACGAAAAGGGCGCCTGAAGGCAAATCGCTGGACCTAAGGTGAAAAACAACAACAGTCCAATCAAATAAAGTACAACAGAATAGAATGAAAGAACGGGAGCAGTTATCTCTGCGTGAAGCAGCAAAGAAAGAGGACGGACTTTGCTAACTTTGTGTTGTATAAAGGATGCCTGATCTTGATTGGGGGTCATTGTGAGGCTCTGTGACTATGGGAAATGTAGTTATATTTTTTAATGTGTTTCTATTGGCTACTGTGTGTTGACAGTAAAAAGAGAGAGAAGCATAATCCGAAGCCTCCAGTCCTGACATTGAATAGGGAGTTTACAGACTTGAGAGACTTGTTGCAAAGGACCTGCTCACATGTTTCATTGACCTGAAACAAATATGGGGTCACCCCTGGACCCTGCAGTAATGTTACCACAAGAGGCTCCCTGGAGAGAGCTGACAGCCCGTGTTACCTGGGACACTCTTTACAAAGGAGACACCTCGCACACAAAGACTTGTATGTGAAGGGCGCTGATTCAATGTCTGTTGTACACTTGTGAAGGGGTGAGCTATACTCAGGAGAGAACCTTTGGAGGGGACAACACACCGTTGACACACATGACATTAGTAGCTCACACACCTCACACACAGGAAGCTGAGCCCTTTCCGAGACAGACTTGTGTTGTGCCCATTTACACATTTTTCGTAAAAATATGAACTTTGATCCTATAGATAAGACTTTTCCTTAACGGTGGAAGCTAAATACAAAACAAGTGAACTCTGTGACCACAAGAAATGTAACTCACTCTGTGGAGCTGATTGTGTCAGAGAGTGGAGAACAGAAAAATGCAATTAAAATCAGGAGACCACAGGGAGCATAGACCGCGGGGAGTAACCGTGGAATGTGGAGGCCACAGGCAGGGAGCAGAGACCGGAGTGAGAAACTGTGGAATGTGGGGTGGGGGCCACCGACAGAGAGCACAGGGAGTAACAGTGGAATGTGGAGGCCAAAGAAAGGGAGCAGAGAGCACAGGGAGTAACCGTGGAATGTGGAGGCAACAGGCAGGGAGCAGAGACCAGAGGGAGAAACTGTGGAATGTGGAGGCCATGGACAGAGAGCCCAGGGAGTAACCGTGGAATGTGGAGGCCATGGACAGGGAGCAGAGAGCACAGGAGGTAGCTGTGGAATGTGGAGGCCACAGGCAGGGAGCAGAGACCAGAGGGAGAAACTGTGGAATGTGGAGGCTACAGAGAGGGAGAGGAGAGCACAGGTAGCAACTGTGGAATGTGGTAGGCACGGACAGGGTGCAGAGACCAGAGGAAGTAACTGTGGAATGTGGAGGCCACGGACAGAGATCACCGGGAGTAACCACCGAATGTGGAGGCCACGGAGAGGGAGAGGAGAGCACAGAGAGTAACTGTGGGATGTACTGGGCACGCACAGGGAGCAGAGACCAGAGGGAGTAACTGTGGAATGTTGAGGCCATGGACAGGGAGCAGAGAGCACATGGAAAAACTGTGGAACCTGGATGCCACGGACAGGGCGGAGAGACCAGAGGGAGTAACTGTGGGATGTGGAGGCCATGGACAGGGAGCAGAGACCAGAGGGAGTAACTATGGAACCTTGATGCCACGGACAGGGAGGAGAGACCAGAGGGAGTAACTGTGGGATGTGGAGGCCACGGACAGGGAGCAGGGACCAGAGGGAGTAACTGTGAAGGCCTCAGACAAGAAGCAGAAAGCACAGGGAGTAACTGTGGAATATGGAGGCCACGTACAGGGAGCAGAGAGCACAGGGAGTAAATGTGGAATGTGAAAGCTACGGAGGTGGAGCAAAGACCAGAGGAAGTAACTGTGGGATGTGGAGGACAGGGAGCATAGAGCAAAGGGAATATGTGGAGGCCACGGACAGGTAGCACAGACCACAGGGAGTAATTGTGGAGTGTGGAGGCCATGGATAGGGAGCAGAGAGCACAGGGAGTAACTATGGAGTGTGGAGGCCACAGAGGTGGAGCAGAGAGCACAGGGAGTGGCTGTGGAGTGTGGAGGTCACGGAGGTGGGGAGAGACCAGAGGGGACCACGGACAGGGAGAGGAGAGCACAGGGAGTGGCTGTGGAGTGTGGAGGCCATGGACAGGGAGCACAAAGCACAGGGAGTAACTGTGGCTTGTAGAGGCCATGGACAGTCGACAGGGATCAGAGTGCAAAGGGACTTGCTATGGAGTGTGAAGACCATGGACAGTGGAGCAAAGAGTACAAGGAGTGGCTGTGGAGTGTGGGGGCCATGGGCAGTGGATCAGAGAGCACAGGGAGTGGCTGTGGAGTGTGGAGGCCATGGACAGTGAACAAGGAGCAGAGAGCACTGGGAGTAGCTGTGGAGTGTGGAGGCCACAGACAGGGAGCAGAGAGCGCAGAGAGTAACTGTGGAGTGTGGAGGCCACAGACAGGGAGCAGAGAGCACAGGGAGTGGCTGTGGAGTGTGGAGGCCACAGACAGTGAGCAGAGAGGACTGGGAGTGGCTGTGGAGTGTGACGGCCAAGGACAGAGAGCAGACAACACAGGGAGTAACTGTGGAGTGTGGAGGCCACGGACAGGGAGCAGAGAGCACAGGGAGTGGCTGTGGAGTGTGGAGGCTGCGGGCAGGGAGCAGAGAGCACAGGGAGTTACCGTGGAATGTGGAGGCCACGGACAGGGAGCAGAGAGCACAGGGAGTGGCTGTGGAGTGTGGAGGCCACAGACAGGGAACAGAGAGCACAGGGAGTGGCCGTGGAGTGTGGAGGCCACGGACAGGGAGCAGAGAGCACAGAGAGTAACTGTGGAGTGTGGAGACCACGGACAGGGAGTAGAGAGCTCAGGGAGAGGCTGTGGGGGTGTGGAGGCCACGGATAGGGAGCAGAGAGCACAAGGAGTAACTGTGGATTGTGGAGGCCACAGACAGTGGAGCATAGAGCACAGGGAGTGGCTGTGGAGTGTGGACGCAACGGACAGGGAGCAGAGAGCACAGGGAGTAACTGTGGAGTGTGGAGGCCACGGACAGGGAGCAGAGAGCACAGGGAGTAACTGTGGAGTGTGGAGGCCACGGACAGTGGAGAAGAGAGCACATGGAGTGGCTGTGGAGTGTGGAGGCCACGGTCCGGGAGCAGAGAGCACAGGGAGTAACTGTGGAGTGTGGAGGCCACGGACAGTGGAGCAGATAGCACAGGGAGTGGCTGTGGAGCATGGAGGCCACGAACAGTGGAGCAGAGAGCACAGGGAGTGGCTGCGAATTGTGGAGGCCACGGACAGTGGACAGAGAGCAGAGAGTACAGGGAGTAACTGTGGAGTGTGGAGGCCAAAGACAGGGAGCAGAGACCACAGGGAGTAACTTTGGAGTGTGGAGGCCACAGACAGGGAGCAGAGAGCACAGGGAATAGCTATAGAGTGTGGAGGCCACGGACAAGGAGCAGAGAGCACAGGGAGTGGCTGTGGAGTGTGGAGGCCACAGACAGGGAGCAGAGAGCACAGGGAGTAACTGTGGAGTGTGGAAGCCACGGACAGTGGACAGGGAGCAGAGAACACAGAGAGTAACTGTGGAGTGTGGAGGCCACGGACAGGGAGCAGAGAGCTCAGGGAGAGGCTGTGGAGTGTGGAGGCCAAGGACAGGGAGCAGAGAGCCCTGGGAGTAACTGTGGAGGCCACAGACAGTGGAGCATAGAGCACAGGGAGTGGCTGTGGAGTGTGGGCGCCACAGACAGGAAGCAGAGAGCACAGGGAGTAACTGTGGAGTGTGGAGGCCATGGACAGGGAGCAGTGAGCACAGGGAGTAACTGTGGAGTGTGGAGGCCACGGACAGTGGAGCAGAGAGCACAGGGAGTGGCTGTGGAGTGTGGAGGCCACAGACAGGGAGCAGAGAGCACAGGGAGTAACTGTGGAGTGTGGAGGCCACGGACTGTGGAGCAGAGAGCACAGGGAGTGGCTGTGGAGTGTGGAGGCCACAGACAGGGAGCAGAGAGCACAGGGAGTGGCTGTGGAGTGTGGAGGCCATGGACAGTGGACAGGGAGCAAATAGCACAGGGAGTGGCTGTGGAGTGTGGGGGCCATGGACAAGGAGCAGAGAGCACAGGGAGTAACTGAGGATTTTGGAGGCCTCAGGCAGTGGACGGGGAGGAGAGAGCACAGGAACTGGCTATGGAGTGTGGAGACCAAGAACAGTGAAGCAGAGAACACAGGGAGTGACTGTGGAGTGTGGAGGCCACGAACAGTGGAGCAGAGAGCACAGGGAGTGGCTGTGAAGTGTGGAGGACACGGACAGTGGACAGAGAGCAGAGAGTACACGGAGTAACTGTGGATTGTGGAGCCCACGGACAGGTGACAGGGAGCAGAGAGCACAGGGAGTAACTCTGGAGTGTGGAGGCCACGGACAGGGAGCAGAAAGCAGAGGGAGTGGCTTCAGAGTGTGGAGGCCACAGACAGGGAGCAGAGAGCACAGGGTGTGGCTGTGGAGTGTGGAGGCCACGGACAGGGAGCGGAGAGCATAGGGAGTAACTGTGGAGTGTGGAAGCCACGGACAGTGGACAGGGAGCAGAGAGCACAGAGAGTAACTGTGGAGTGTGGAGGCCACAGACAGGGAGCAGAGAGCTAAGGGAGTGGCTGTGGAGTGTAGAGGCCACAGACAGGGAGCAGAGAGCACAGGGAGTAACTGTGGATTGTGGATGCCACAGACAGGGAGCAGAGAGCACAGGGAGTAACTGTGGAGCGTGGAGGCCACGGACAGGGAGCAGAGAGCACAGGGAGTAACTTTGGAGTGTGGAGGCCACGGACAGTGGAGCAGAGAGCACAGGGAGTAACTGTGGAGTGTGGAGGCCACGGACAGTGGAGCAGAAAGCACAGGGAGTGGCTGTGGAGTGTGGAGGCCACGGACAGGGAGCAGGGAGCTCAGGGAGTGGCTGTGGGATGGAGCACAAGTAATAACCGGGATGATGTTCTGTCCTGTGTTTTATTGCTTTGTGTTACCTCATTTACATTTGTGCAGAATATTCGCACCCGTGGCGGACACATCACATGAAACACGGATACTAGTGAAAGAGACAGGGAGGGCAGTATTAGAAGGGTAAAGAAGCCGGCAGCCGAGGTCACGGGGTCCGGGGAAGTGCATGCCCATACACAAAGGTCATTGGCCTCTCCGTCGGGAAATGAATACTGTTATGTTTACACCTGAGAATGTGCCAAGTGAGAGGGGAGTTATTTCACAGCGTGTGATGTAACATGTGTGATTGTTTCACCCTGCAAACTGAGGGGCGTTTGGTTTTGCCCCTGACGTCAGGAGAGAAAATAAAAGGGCCGGTTGGCGAGGCACCAACCAGTTAGGAGCCCAGTATTTAAGCAATGAGGTGTGTCCGTTGTTTCATTTAAGCGCGCCACAAGAAACCCATGCGCAAGGCCCGACACGAAGCTGGTATTTGCCAGAGACATAATAAACTGGCGACGAGGCTGAGCCGACCCGCGCTGCGTGCAGAGCGGGGCTGCTGGCCGTGTACACCGCCAACACGCACCGAGTGCAAAGTGCGTGCACGGCCGAGCGGCTTTTGAAACCTGGAAGGCTCGCGATCGGAGCCTCATAGCCGAGCGCAGCAGTCAAGTGCTGCAAGGAGGCGATCCTGTTCTTCACAAGTGGCGGCGCGGACCCCGGAAAGAAGAATCACCCCGCCTCACCCCTCTATCGGTGCTTGGGGATCGGATGGCAATTTCCTCACCTCTGAGGAACACAGAAGGGAGTGGCCCGCATGTTCAGAGCGCGAGGCCCCAGGGAAGGAACAGCAAGTACGGACAGCATCCAGAGGAGAGTCCCAGCACTCTAGCACAGCAAGTAAGGACGACAGCTCAGAGGAAAGAAACCCCTGGGGGTTGAGTGAGTGCCCCGCCCACAAAAAAAAAGAAGAGGATAATACAAGGGAAGGTGAATAACAAACCCCAGTACAGTTAAAAAATAAAAATAAAATAACAATAAGGAAAGAAATAAGTACAAGCTACAGCACCAGCTAAAAAAAAAACCCAACAAACAGCATACATAGATATCCAGCAAATAAAGGGTGAAAAATAACAATATGGCCACTTTTCCAGTATTAGAACCTTTTGTCAGGGAGGGGCCCCCATCAGCGCAAGCTGCCAAATGGAAATCATGGGTGGAACAGCTAGAGAACTATTTTGCAGAGTCGGTAGACACCTACTATGCGAGAATAAAGGAACTAGCTAGCACATGCACACTACCGGATCCTGACGATGAGATAAGAGCGCAGTTTATTCAAGGATGCCACTCAACTAAACTAAGAGAACACATCCCTCAGATCTCAGGTATGACAATGGCCGACATGCTGACCATGGGCAGGTCGAAGGAATTGTCCAGAGTAAGAGCAGCGCATATGGAATCGGCGCTCGCACAAACCATCAAAACAGAACCGGTGAATGTCGCCGCCTCAGGAATCGCGACAAGAAGAAAAGATAAAACAAAGTCGGTCAGTGCTCACCGATCCTGTTACATGTGTGGAGGAACATTCCCACACCAAGGCAAGTGCCCGGCCTTGGGGAAACAGTGCACAAACTGTCAAAAATTAAATCACTTTGCAAAGGTCTGCCGCTCCAACTCCAGATCAAAAGGAGACAAACAAAATATGAATCAAGGAGCAAGAGCAATCCAACCACCAGATCTAATCCCCGACATGGATGATGACGATGAGCCAGAAGGGACTGTGAACATAATTCACACCACTGAACCAGGTAGTCGGAGCCGGAAGAAAATCCCTAAATGTAAAGTGAAAGTGGCAGGACACCAAGTAACAGCCCTAATCAACACAGGGGCTTCAATCAACATATTGGCGCAATCCGCCCTAGACCAAATGCCACATCATCCGCCTCTCCGCCACACAACAGTACAAGTGTTTGCTTTTGGATCAACAAAACCCCTCCCAATGGCAGGAGTCTTCATGACCGACATCACTCATGATGACATAACCGTGCAAGCCAAAGTGTATGCCACCAAGATAGGAACAGGAATGTTGCTCAGCTGTCATACGGCTGAAGAAATGAAATTGGTGGCCTTTGCATTCAGCATACATGTGGGGGAGCTAGAGAGTCTGCAAGAAGAGTATGCTGATCTTTTCTGAGGAATCGGATGTCTGAAAGACCGTCAAATAAAGCTACACATTGACAAGTCCATAGAACCGGTCGCCCTAAAGCACAGGTGCATAGCTTTTCACCTTCGGCCACAGGTTGAGGCTGAGTTAAGAAAGCTAGAAGAAGCGGACATCATTGAAAAGGTGGAAGGACCCACCCCCTGGGTGTCGCCCATTGTGGTCACCAGAAAACCAAAGCAACCAGGGTAGGTACGCATATGTGTAGATATGCGCCTTCCAAATATGGCCATCAGGAGAGAACGTCACCTTACCCCCACAGTTGATGACATAGTGGCGGAAGTCAGCGGATCCAAAGGGTTCTCAAAAATGGACCTGAGAGCCGGGTATCATCAGCTCATGCTGGCTCCAGAATCTCGAGCAATCACCACTTTCTCCACCCATGTGGGACTGAGGAGATACTGACGCCTAAGTTTCGGAATTGCCAGTGCAGCGGAGGTTTTTCAGGACACCATAAGAGGCGTTCTGGCTGGCCTAGAGGGAGTCATCAATGTGAGTGATGATATCCTGGTGCATGCTTCCACGGTAGAGACACACCTGCAGAGGCTACGAGCGGTATTCCAATGATTACAACATTGCATCGCAAGAAATGTGAATTTTTGAGACAAGACATCGCATTTTTTAGGTAACACTTCTCAGAGAAGGGTGTCCGGCCAGATCCAGAGAAAGTGGCGGATATAAAGTCAGCGCCTCCCCCTACATCAGTCACGGCATTCGTAGCTTCCTGGGAATGGTGACATACTGTCAGAGATTCATTCCCAATCTGACTTCCCTCACTGCACCACTATTGGAACTAACAAAGACTCACACTCCGTGGGAGTGAAATCGGACACATGAAATGGCATTTCAGGAAACTAAACAGGCGCTGTCTGCAGAGACAACATTAGTATTCTTCGACCCTGCAAAAGAAACAGAACTGTCAGTGGATGCTAGCCCCGTAGGTCTCGGAGCCATGCTATCTCAAAAGGAAAAGGAGGGCGAGTGGGCACTAGTGGCATATGCCAGCAGAGCTTTGATGGCAACGGAACAACGGTATTCGCACATAGAGAAAGAGGCACTAGCGGTAAACTGGGCATGTCGCCACTATCACTGGTACATCTATGGTCACCTGTTTGTAGTATACACAGATCACAAGCCATTGATACCGTTATTCAACAAAATGGCGTCACAGCCTCCCCCAAGAATCGAAAAATGTATTCTTCAGCTACAGGGATATCAGTTCTCGGTCCTATATCGCCCAGGTGCTCAGAATCCAGCAGACTACTTATCACGACACGCTAGACCGGTCACAGCACTCGAAGAAGAGGAAACAGAGAATACACAGGAATACGTGAGGATCTTAGTGGAGAGCTCTCGGCCACTGCCCATGTCACTGAAGGAAATACAGGACGCCACAAAAGAAGATGAGGTCCTGCAATTGTCAATGTCTTGCGTCAGTAATGGAAGATGGCATTTGTTGAAACAACACCTGTCCTTGAGGACTGCGGAGGCCAACAACACCTTACAAGCACTGTTCCGAGTTAGGCACGAACTGGCGGTGTCGTCAGAAAACTGCCTACTGCGAGGAAACCGCCTTGTCATCCCTGACAGTATGAGGCAAAGGACGGTTGATCTGGCCATGCCGCACACCAGGGCATGGTGAAAATCAAGGGTAGGCTACGAAGCAAAGTGTGGTTTCCAGACCTAGATGCATGCGTGGAGCAGACAATACAAAGGTGTCATGTGTGTCAATTGGTGGGTCCGACGGATCCGCCACCCCCCATCATCACAGAATCCATTCTGTCCACTCCATGGCACAGAGACAGTGCGGACTTGGGAAGTCTACCTGATGGACGGCACATATTAGTTGTAATAGATGACTTCTCAAAGTATCCGGAGGTGGAGCTGTTGGAATCTACTGTCACCGAGAAGGTAATACCCTGTCTGGAGAAGATAATGGCTACCCATGGGATCATACAAGAGTTAAGAACAGATAATGGTCCCCCGTTTTCGAGTCATGATTTTGCCTCATATCTGGCATCACATGCGATTCACCACAGGAAAATCACTCCGCGATGGCCTCAAGCCAATGGAGAGGCAGAGCGATTCATGAGGACTCTAAATAAAGTGTTGAGAATTGCGGTAGTGAGAGGGAAGAACTTAGACTGTGCCATTTTTTAATTCTTGAGGGAATATCGCCTGACGCCACATAGCACGACTGGCGTGTCCCCTAGCTCAATCTGCATGCAAAGGGAGGTGAGAGATACCATCCCTCAGGTGAAAGTCACGACAACGACTCAGAAACAAAGGGAAACAAGACAGAAACAAGTAGAGACCAAACTAAGGAACAGACATACTTACAATGAGCGGATGTCAAGGAAGAGGAGAGCTTGCGTAAGGAATCTGAAAAGTGGGGATGTGGTATTGATGAAGTACCGACATCCAGGTGGCAAGTTCAAAACACCATTTCAGCCAGAGCTGTGGACAGTCACCCGCGTGAAAGGAACTCTAGTGACTGTTATGCGGAGAAATGAGACGGTAACTAGGAACATTTCATGCTTCAAGATATATCATGGAGAGCAAATGGAGTCCGCAAGGAGCGAAGAAGACAGGAGCCAGGAGAGAGAGAATGAAGGATTCAAGAGAGCATGTTCACCAGCCGGGAGCTGGGTAACTAATGGTCCACTTCCAACCAGTGATGAACTGGAAGAAAGGAGAGTCGCATCACCGAGATCACCTGAATGGAAGGAAGAGAGAACTCCAGCAGAAATGCCAGCTGAGGGTGCCAGCCAGGAGGTAATCCGGAGAGGAGGTATGGACAGGTACCATCTGCGATCCCGTATTTCAGTCCCAGAAAAATTGAAAGAATATGGGGGTTATTACGACCTCGGTGGTCTTGCAAAAAGACCGCCGAGGCCACGGGAGACAATACCGCCATTGCCGGCGGTATTCCTGGCTCCCTATTATGACATTTCCGCTGGGCCAGCGGACGGTAACAGTACCGTCCGCTGGCCCAGCGGAAATGTCACATCAACATTGCTGCCGGCTCGTAATAGAGCCGCGGCAATGCTGATGTGCAGTGGGTGCAGTAGCACCCGTCGCGCATCTCACTGCCCGAAATTTGGGCAGTGAAATGCGCGATGGGGCTATGCCTGGGGGCCCCTGCACTACCCATGCCAAGTGCATGGGCAGTGCAGGGGCCCCCAGGGGCACCACAAGTCCCCTTACCGCCAGCCTTTCAATGGCGGTGTGTACCGCCACAGACAGGCTGGGGATTATGACCGCCTGGCGGTATATTGGAGAGGCCGGTGGTATGGCTGTGGTAATTCCGCCACGGTCATAATTGCTGGCGGAACACTGCCAGCCTGTTGGCTGTGTTACCCCCAACTTACCGCCGGCCGCCAGGGTCGTAATAACCCCCTGTGTGTGTGGGTAGTTGGACCTCCGAGATCATCTGGCTGAAGCAGGTGAAAGTCAGGACTAAGGGGGTCATTCCGACCCTGACGGTCATGGACCGCCAGGGCCGGGGACCGCGGATGCACCGCCAACAGGCTGGCGGTGCATCCAGGCCAATTCTGACCGCCGCGGTCAGAAAAGGAAAACCGGCGGTTTCCCGCCGGTTTTCCCCTGGCCTGAGGAATCCTCCATGGCGGCGCTGTAGGCAGCGCCGCCATGGGGATTCCGACCCCCTTACCGCCAGCCTGGTTCTGGCGATTTTGACCGCCAGAACCTGGCTGGCGGTAACGGGTGTTGTGGGGTCCCTGGGGGCCCCTGCAGTGCCCATGCCAATGGCATGGGCACTGCAGGGGCCCCCTAACAGGGCCCCACCAAGATTTTCAGTGTCTGCATAGCAGACACTGAAAATCGCAACGGGTGCAACTGCACCCGTCGCACCCTTTCCACTCCGCCGGCTCCATTCGGAGCCGGCATCCTCGTGGAAGGGGGTTTCCCGCTGGGCGGGCGGCCTTCTGGCGGTCGCCCGCCCGCCCAGCGGGAAACTCAGAATAACCGCAGTGGTCTTCTGACCGTGCAGCGGTATTCTGGCGGCTCCCGCCGGCCCTGCGGTTACCGCGGCCGGCGGGAGTCAGAATGACCCCCTAAGTGTCTGAGTAATGTGTACTCATTTTTGTTGGCTGCAGGTCCCACGAAAATGTTTCATCTAATTGTTTTGTTTTCTCTCACTTTTTTTTTGTTTTAGTTTTGTTTTCTCTCACTTTTTTTTTGTTTTAGTTTAATTCAGTTTAAAGTTGAGGAGGAATGTTATGTTTACACATGAGAATGTGCCAAGTGAGAGGGGAGTTATTTCACAGCGTGTGATGCAACACGTGTGATTGTTTCACCCTGCAAACAGAGGGGCGTTTGGTTTTGCCCCTGAAGTCAGGAGAGAAAATAAAAGGGCCGGTTGGCGAGGCACCAACCAGTTAGGAGCCCAATGTTAAAGCAAAGAGGTGTGTCCGTTGTTTCATGTAAGCTCGCCGCAAGAAACCCGTGCTCGAGGCCCGACACGAAGCTGGTATCTGCCAGAGACATAATAAATACAAGGTTCACCAAAACCTGCCGCTCTCGCCGCTGTGGAAAACAGCAACAAAAACCAGGAGGCACAAGTCTGATGCTCGGCTTCATTGCGCTGTGGTCCCAGGGCGAGGTGTGTTACACACTCTCTGCTCCGGGGGGTCACCGTCCTCGGACCCCGGCTTCTCCATCTGACCCCTAGAGTGCCAAGAGGCTTTCACCGTGTGCAGCGAAGCGCTATAAACCACAGGGTTAACCTCCGATCACGCCCAGCTCTCAGTGCCTGTAAGGGGTGGCCTGCGGTCTTGCAGGAATGATTCTCTCCCCCGTGTGGTGTTACCACCGGAGGTGTGGTGCACCTGTTCTACTGCGGTGCCGCCGCACTCGGTGCCTAGCAAGAGAGGCGTGTAATACTGGTTGGCAGCTTGAGGCTGGCATGCTGCCACACACGATTTATTGCAATGCCCATGACGTGGTGAGAGTCATCTCCCAGCTTCCACTTTGTGGCACGCACTGGTTTCTGCTGCTTTACAAACAGAGCTGGCGAGCTTCCACAGTAAAGCCTCCATTCAAAGGGGGGCGGGGGGAGCAAGCACCTCATTATAGGCCTGAAGCCAGTGCTTAATTTGTAAATAAAAAGGTGCCGGTGCTCAAAGCCGTCCTCTTAAACACGCGGAGGCTGCATTTAAATGTGCAAACACGGAATACTGGGGCAGCGTAATCCTGGAGCCATCTCGGGCCTCTTCAATCCATATGAAGTCACTTCCTGCCCCTTCAGCTCACTCTGGTAGCTTTCTACTTTCTCCCTTTATGACGCTTTTTCGTTTTTAGGGTCGAGCCTGTGTCGCATGCACTCGCGCATGCGTATCGCTAGCGAGGCGCTTTAGGTATCAGAAAAGGGCTCGGAGCCCCGTCGACGTCACGTCAGTGTCTTTCATTGGCAAGTTGGCTTGCCTGTTACAATCCGCTTCTTTAGATTAGTCAAAGGCACGCATACGTCATGCCTTTTCCGTGGTTAGCCCTCCTCGAGCGCAGCGACCAAGTACAGAAAACATGCGCGGCTCGCTGGGTTTGTGGACTACTTTTTCTCTGTTTTTGGAGAGCGATCTCGCTGGGCAGAAGTCGAGCGCTTCGTTAATTGCACTTTTGCCGCACTTTTGCCGTTAAGTTCATAATTGCACTTTGTGTGAACTGTACAGCGCAATCGCGCTGTTTTTTTCTTTTGATACAGGAAAAATCCGGTTCGGAGTTTACAACAGCTGTAACTCCGACAAATGCGAGACCCTAGTGCATTGTAAATGCTTGTTTCTCTTCCTTCATCTTTCCCATATGTGTATTTTGCTCACAGTAAATGCTTGATGCAGAAGAATAAGCCCCGGCCCTCAAAAATAAGTGCTGGTGCTCAGCACTGGAAACAACAAGCACAAATTAAGCACTGCTTGAAGCCCTCCTGACAGTGCTTAATTTGTGCTTGTTGTTTCTGGTGCGGAGCACCACACTTATTTTTGAGGGCCGGGGCTTATTCTTCTGCCTCAAGCATTTACTGTGAGCAAAAGACACACATGGGAAAGACGGAGGAAGGGAAAACGAAAAAGTGTCAGAATGGGAGAAAGTAGAAAGCTGCAAGAGTGAGCTGAATGGGCAGGGACTGGCTGTTAATGAATTGAAGAGGCCGGAGATGGCTTCAGGATTACGCCGCCTCATTCCGTGTTCACACATTTAATTGCGGCAGCCGCGTGTTTAAGAAGAGGACTTTGGGCACTGGCACCTTTTTATTTACAAATTAAGCACTGCCTCCTGTACACAGACGCTCACATCAGACATCCTTGATCCTGAGGATACAACAGACTGGTCAAACGCACAATCATCTCACCAAACCAAGCCGGCGCAGGTACACCAGCCAATGCTATAAACAAGCTGAGGAGCTGGGGTCTCCCAGACAGGCTGCTACGAGCAATCCAGCTTCTATTTTTGGAAACCTGGGGTCATTGAAAAGAATATACAGGAATATTCGGACTCGCAAGGTCTTAAGCAAGCATGTCTCCTGCACCCCACCTTTTTATGGCAGATCCATCACAAACCCTGGGTCAGGAAAATTCGCACCCCCCTCGATTGGGTTCCCTTTGTCTCACCTCTTGGAAATGGCCCCTTCTGAAGGGTTACCCCCAAACTTTTTACCTCCTTCCTCCTGTTTTCCTGACCCTCTTATTGTTGGCTTTAGGACTCTAGGCACTTTACCACCAATAATCAGTGCTGAAGTGCATGTGCCCTCTCCCCTAAAACCTAGGCCCAGATTTAAGAGAATTGGCCAGTCATTTCATGAAGTTTCCATGTGTCCCATTGCGCCCCCCTAACGCCACCACGTGTGTGCCGTATTTAACATACAGTGCACCATGGCGCAGGTTAGGGACAATAGCGTCATCGTGCTCTTGTTCTACTTTGCAGGAGTAGCACCAAATATGTTCGCGCTAATCCTGCAAAGTATACAGGGGCCCGTTAAAAATAACTGTGCACCTCCTTTTAATGCCTGCTCTGTGCAAGCATTAAAAATGCTGCTAAAAATGGCGCAGTGGACTGTCATAGATTCCACTGTGATATTTTTGCGGGCCCCCCTAACGGTGGAATGCCCCCCTCGCACACAATATGCCTGGTGCAGGCATACTGTGGCGCAAGGGTTTACAATGTGGTGCAATGCAAGCATAGCACCACTGTGTAAATATGGCACAGCGTTTTTGCCACACTATCACCACATTCGCATAAACAAATGATGCTAATGTGGCAATAATTGGCCATAGGCCCTTCTTAAGTTTAGGCCTTAGTATGATTGGCTTATACCTGTTCTATTGTCAGACTCTCATCCTGGTGGTGAGACTGCTGCTTTTAGGTGGCAGCACCACCACGTGTGAGGGACTCAGTCACTCCCACACCGTCTAGTAGCTGTCGGCCTCACCCTTTCGGCTATCTAACAATACCTCACCCAAACCTAGAAAATAAAGGTGATTTGTGGCAGCCTGACGCATGACACTCTGTGACTCCTCAGGGAAGTTGTGGTCGGTATAGGAGGCTGGCCTGGCTTGTAGTGGGTACCAGGGGTACTTACACCTTGTACCAGGTCCAGTTATCCCTTATTAGTGTAGAAGAGGTGTTTCTAGCAGCTTAGACTGATAGAAGGTAGCTATGGCAAAGCAGTTTAGGCTGAACTAGGAGACACGCAAAGCTCCTACTATACCACTTATATCATATGCACAATATCATAAGAAAACACAATACACAGAGTTACTAAAAATAAAGGTACTTTGTTTTTATGACAATATGCCACAAGTATCTCAGTGAGTACTCTCAGTAAGAAGGTAATATATATATATATATACACAAGTTATATGTACACAAACTAAAATTAGGTAAGTAATAGGAAGAAAAGTAATGCAAACAGTGTAGAATCACAATAGGTTGCAATGGGGACACATAGGGATAGGGGCAACACAAACCATATACTCCAAAAGTGGAATGCGAACCACGAATGGACCCCAGACCTATGTGAGCTTGTAGAGGGTCGCTGGGACTGTAAGAAAACAGTGAGGGTTAGAAAAAGACCCCACCACAAGACCCTGAAAAGTAGGAGTAAAGTGCACCTACTAACCCCAGAGAGCACAGAAGTCGTGATAGGGGGATTCTGCAGGAAGAACACACACCAGCAGTGCACTGACAACGGATTTCCCGACCTGAGTGCCTGTAAGACAAGGGGATCAAGTCCAATAGTCGCAACAGTGTAGAGAGGGGGCAGGAGCCCAGGAAATGTCAGCTGAAGGTGCACAGATGCTGCCACCAGTTGGAAGAAGCTTGGAGTTCTGCAAGAAAGAAGAGGACTAGGAACTACTCCTTTGGAAGACGGATGTCCCACGTCGCGATGAAGCTTGAAGAGGTGTTCCCACACAGAAAGACTGCAAACAAGCCTTGCTAGCTGCAAGAGTAGCAGTAGAGATTTTTGGGTGCCGCAGGGGCCCAGGAGGGACCAGGATGTTGCTTTTTGGAGGAGGAGACACAGGGGGGTGCTCAGCAACTCAGAGAGCCCTCACAAAAGCAGGCAGCACCCGCAGAAGTACCCCAACAGGCACTTGGAAGTAAAGTGAACCGGAGTCCACATGAAGTCACAAAAGGGAGTCCCACGACACCGCAGGACAACTCAGAAGATTGTGCACTGCAGGACGGAGTGCTGGGGACCCAGGCTTGGCTGTGCATGAAGGAAATCCTGGAAGAGTGCACAGGAGCAGGAGCAGCTGCAAATCACGCGGTACCCAGCAATGCAGCCTAGCGTGGGGAGGCAAGGACTTACCTCCACCAAACTTGGACTGAAGTGTCACTGGACTGTGTGAGTCACTTGGACAGAGTTGCTGTGTTCCAGGGACCAAGCTCGTCAGGAGGAGAGGGGAACCAGAGGACCAGTGATACATTCTTTTGGTGCCTGCGTTAGCAGGGGGAAGATTCCGTCGACCCACAGGAGATTTCTTTGGAGCTTCTGGTGCAGGGTGAAGGCAGGCTACCCCCAGAGCATGCACCACCTGGAAACAGTCGAGAAAGCAGGCAGGATTAGGCGCTACAATGTTGCTGGTAGTCATCTTGCTACTTTGTTGCAGTTTTGCAGGCGTCCTGGAGCAGTCAGCGGTCGATCCTTTGGTAGAAGGTCAAGAGGGAGATGCAGAGGAACTCTGGTGAGCTCTTGCATTCGTTATCTAAAGAATTCCCCAACGCAGAGACCCTAAATAGCCAGAAAAGGAGGTTTGGCTACCAAGGAAGGAGGATTGGCTACCAAGAGAGGTAAGAACCTATCAGAAGGAGCCTCTGATGTCACCTGCTGGCACTGGCCACTCAGAGCAGTCCAGTGTGCCCCCAACACCTCTGTTTCCAAGATGCCAGAGGTCTGGGACACACTGGAGGAGCTCTGGGCACCTCCCCTGGGAGGTACTGGCCAGGGGAGTCGTCACTCTCCTTTCCTTTGTCCAGTTTCGCGCCAGAGCAGGGCTGGGGGAATCCCTGAACCAGCAGGGTAGACTGGCTTATGCAGAGATGGGCACCATCTGTGCCCATCAAAGCATTTCCAGAGGCTGAGGGAGGCTACTCCTCCCCAGCCCTTCACACCTATTTCCAAAGGATGAGGGAGTAACACCCTCTCTCAGAGGAAATTCTTTGTTCTGCCTTCCTGGGCCAGGGCTGCCTGGACCCCAGGAGGGCAGAAACCTGTCTGAGGGGTTGGCAGCAGCTGCAGTGGAGACCCCGGAAAGTCAGTTTGGCAGTACCAAGGTTCTGTGCTAGAGACCCATGAGATCATGGAATTGTCCCCCCAACATCAGAATGGTATTGGGGTGACAATTCCATGATCTTAGACATGTTACATGGCCATGTTCGGAGTTACCATTGTGACGCTATACATAGGTAGTGAACTTTGTATAGTGCACGCGTGTAATGGTGTCCCCGCACTCACAAAGTCCGGGGAATTTGCCCTGAACGATGTGGGGGCACCTTGGCTAGTGTCAGGGTGCCCACACACTAAGTAACTTTGCACCCAACTTTCACCAGGTGAAGGTTAGACATATAGGTGACTTATAATTTACTTATGTGCAGCGGTAAATGGCTGTGAAATAACGTGGACATTATTTCACACAGGCTGCAGTGGCAGGCCTGTGTAAGAATTGTCAGAGCTCCCTATGGGGGGCAAACGAAATGCTGCAGCCCATAGGGATCTCCTGGAGCCCCAATACCCTGGGTACCTCAGTACCATATACAAGGGAATTATATGGGTGTACCAGTATGCCAATGTGAACTGGTAAATTTAGTCACTAGCCTGTTAGTGACAAATTTGGAAAGCAGAGAGAGTGTAACTGTAGGAGGCTGGACTGGCTTGTAGTGAGTACCAAGGGGTACTTACACCTTGCACCAGGCCCAGGTATCCCTTATTAGTGTATAGGGTGTCTAGCAGCTTAGGCTGATAGATAATGGTAGCTTAACAGAGCAGCTTAGGCTGAACTAGGAGACGAGTGAAGCTCCTACAGTACCACTAGTGTCACTTGCACAATATCATAAGAAAACACAATACACAGATATACTAAAAATAAAGGTACTTTGGCCCATATTTATACTCCGTTTGCGCCAAATTAGCGTCGTTTTTTTCGACGCAAATTCGGTGCAAAACTAACGCCATATTTATACTTTGGCGTTAGACGCGTCTAGCGCCAAAGTATGGCCAAATAGCGTCATTTTTTTGCGTGAACGCCTTCCTTGCGTTAATGAGATGCAAGGAAGGCGTTCCCGTCTAAAAAAATGACGGCGACGCAAATGCGTCGTATTTATACTCCCGGGCAAAAATCACGCCCGGGAGGTGGCGGGTCAAAAAACCCCGCATTTGCGCCACTATTTAACGCCTGGGTCAGGGTAGGCGTTAAGGGGCCTGTGGGCTCAAAATGAGCCCACAGGTGCCCTCCCCTGCCCCCAGGGACCCCCCCTGCCACCCCTGCCCACCCCAGGAGGACACCCAAGGATGGAGGGACCCACCCCAGGGACATTCAGGTAAGTTCAGGTAAGTATAATTTTTTATATTTTTTAATTTTTTTGGGGTGGCATAGGGGGGCCTTATTTGTGCCCCCCTACATGCCACTATGCCCAATGACCATGCCCAGGGGACATAAGTCCCCTGGGCATGGCCATTGGGCAAGGGGGCATGACTCCTGTCTTTACTAAGACAGGAGTCATTTAAATGGCGTCTGGGCGTCGAAAATAATGGCGCAAATCGGGTTGAGGCGATTTTTTTGCCTCAACCTGACTTGCCCCATTTTAAGACGCCCTAACGCCATTTTCCCCCTACGCCGGCTCTGCCTGGTCTACGTGTTTTTTTTCCACGCACACCAGGCAGCGCCGGTCTGCTAGCGCCAGCTAACGCCATTCCATAAATACGGCACCCGCATGGCGCTTCAGAATGGCGTTAGACGGCGCTAAATTTTTTGACGCTAAACTGCGTTAGCGCAGTTTAGCGTCAAAAAGTATAAATATGGGCCTTTATTTTTATGACAATATGCCAAAGTATCTCAGTGAGTACCCTCAGTATGAGGATAGCAAATATACACAAGATATATGTACACAATACCAAAAATATGCAGTATAGTCTTAGAAAACAGTGCAAACAATGTATAGTTACAATAGGATGCAATGGGGACACATAGGGATAGGGGCAACACAAACCATATACTCCAAAAGTGGAATGCGAACCATGAATGGACCCCAAACCTATGTGACCTTGTAGAGGGTCTCTGGGACTATTAGAAAATAGTAAGGGTTAGAAAAATAGCCCACCCCAAGACCCTGAAAAGAGAGTTCCCCAAAGAGCACAGAAGTCGTGATAGGGGAATTCTGCAGGAAAGGCACAAACCAGCAATGCAACAACAATGGATTTCCAGTCGAGGGTACCTGTGGAATAAGGGGACCAAGTCCAAAAGTCACAAGCAAGTCGGAGATGGGCAGATGCCCAGGAAATGCCAGCTGTGGGTGCAAAGAAGCTGCTACTAGGCAGTAAAAGCTGAGGATTCTGCAGGAACTACAAGGGCTAGAGACTTCCCCTTTGGAGGATAAATCCCCCACGCCATGGAGAGTCGTACAGAAGTGTTTTCCTGAAGAAAGACCGCCAACAAGCCTTGCTAGCTGCAAATCATGCGATACGGTTTTTGGATACTGCTATGGCCCAGGAGGGACCAGGATGTCGCCAATTGCATCTGGGGACAGAGGAGGTGTCGAGCAAGAGAAGGAGCCCTCTAAGAAGCAGGCAGCATACGCAGAAGTGCCGGAGCAGGCACGACGAAGAGACTATTCTCCACGGGGCCGTTCTGACTGAATACCTCCGGAGCAATACAGCACCAAACGGACTGTTGGTCACCAATGCCCCACGTATATTCCTTGAAGATCTAGAATTTAGAAAGGATTGGGCTCTGATAGCATGGAAGTGTACTAGAGATTGGCTCATCCTGATTATAAAAACAGCGACAAGGTTATCCGAGGCACTCCTAATTCAGATAAAAACGAGTGAGAATAACCTTAAATCAGGGATGAGCATTCTCTCCTTTAAAAAGAAACTAGAGGAGGTTAACAAAAATATGAACGAGCATAAGGAATATCTCACTCAGCGAAAGATTTCTAAATTCCAAAAAGATCTCGATCGGTTCTCCCACGAGAAGATATACCCTTATACCAAATCGGATTATGTAGCGAAAACTAACAACATATCCGACACCTCATCTGGTGGTAACACCAGTTCAGATAATGATAGTTCATCATCAGATAATTTGCGGCAACGTCGTGGACGACGTGGGCAACGCCGGGGAAGGTGGAATCACCCACCTATGTTACCCCCCTGCCCTCCATACCATAATCAACAATGGGGTTGGCCTTCCCAATATGGACTCCCACCTCAATACCAGGCGCCCTTTTTCCAACACCCTGCACAATGGTCTTTTCCTGAGCCACCGCAGCCTTTTTTAGACAGAGGCAACGGGAGGGGAAAAGGAAAAAGGAAAGAGGTACATTGGAGGCCAAGAGAGGACACCCCAGAGAATACTGCACAAAGGGAACCCCTCCCAGGGACAAGCAAAACACTGTAACGAGCCTGACGGATAATCAAACGGATAACATTATCAATCTGAGTAACCGGGTTCTGAGTGAAATTGAAACTAAGGCACTAAACAAGGGCTTAAACTTTGTGCCCACGCCCAAAATTGACTTATTTAAAACCCGAACAGAACTAGCGGGTTTGTTTCGAAAGATACGCTTGAAAACGTTCTTCTTGGAGAAACATTACGAGGCTTCAGACAAAAACACTGGCCTACGCCCAAAGTCCACCTTCTGCCCAACCACGGGACAGATGCCCCCCGAGGTCCTGGCTTTTGAGAAATCAGTATCCCTAAAAGTCAACGCACTTACTGGGACCACCAAAAAAACATACCAGAATATGAGTACGGCCGAGCTTTCAGCTCTGAAAGGCCTGACATCTGACCCCATGATAATCATTAAACCAGCAGACAAAGGGGGAGCAACGGTAATTTCTCCACTTAAAATGTATAGAGATGAGTGCGAACGTCTGTTGGGTAACACCCACCATTATAAACGCTTATCTCGAGACCCCACACCTGATATTCAAGATGAAATTTCCTTTTTCGTGATGAAGGGCTTAGAGAACGACTGGATTACTCGACATGAGGCAGACTTCCTGATACAGGCTAACCCTAGGATTCCCTACTTTTATATTCTCCCTAAAATGCATAAAGGGAAAATTCCCCCACCAGGGAGACCTATTGTATCCGGGATCGGATCGGTTCTAGAACCCCTGTCTCAATTTGTGGATTTCTTCCTTCAGCCATTGGTCAGAAGAATTCCTACTTACCTAAAAGACACAACGGATGTGTTGGTCTTATTAGACTCTGTGGCTTTTGACACAACTAGAGAACTGTTGATCACCCTGGATGTAGAATCCCTATACACCAACATTCCCCAGGAGGCCACTCTGCAGGTCATTAGCGACCTTTTGGAAGCCAATAGAGGAGAGTCACGTACACCGCCTGACTTCATACTTGACTTGGCACATTTGGCTCTCACAAGGAACTACTTCAAGTTTGAGGATAACTTTTTCCTGCAAATACAGGGTACATCTATGGGTAGCACTTTCGCACCTAGCCTAGCATGTCTCTATGTTGATCACTTTGAGAGACAGGTAGTCAACCACGATGACAACCCGTTTTCCCAGCAGATTAAACTCTGGAAACGATATATAGATGACATTCTATTGGTCTGGACAGGAACTAGAGATGAGGCGATGAATTTTGTAAATTGGTTAAATACAGCTAACCCTTTCCTGAACTTCACCATGACCATAGGTGACAACCAACTAGCATTTCTTGACTTATCAATCTATGAAAGCAATGGGGCTCTAGCCACAGAGGTCTATTATAAACCCACAGATCGGAATAACCTGCTCCAATTCAAAAGCTTCCACCCAAGGTCCCTGAGGGAGAATCTCCCGGTTGGTCAATTCTTACGTCTACGACGGAATTGTTCCACCCTCACAAACTACCGCAAACACGCTGAGAAATTGGTTAGTAAGCTGCAAACCAAGGATTATCCCACACATCTGGTGAAGAGAGCATACAAAAGAGCGGGGAATAATAATAGGGACCAACTACTGCAACCACGCACTAGGACGTCTGACACTGAACAAATTGTGTGTGTGACTACCTTCAATCCACTATCCAATAAGATTCAGAAAATCATCAATGATGAGTGGAAAATCCTTATATCTGGTGGTTTACCCTTTCAGCAGCCACTACATGCGTTTAAAAGAGCCACAAACATACGGGACATGGTTGTCCACACAAGACCCAAAGAAGAAAAAAACAATTCCCTGACGACACTAACCACACTATGGGGCCTCCCACCACCAAGAGGACACTACCCATGTGGCAACTGCAGTGTCTGCTGTTTCACCAAAAAGTCAACCACAATAGACCTAGACCTTAAGACTCCATGGGCTCAAAGATCCCTAACCAACTGTAACAGCAAAAACGTGATATATTTGATTAGATGCCCCTGTAACCTTAAATACGTGGGAATGACATCTAGAAAGGTCGCCACGAGAATCTGTGAACATAGGAGTACGATCCGTTGTAAACGAGAGGCTACTAAATTGACTAACCACTTCCTTCTGGAAAAACATTCGGCAGATGACTTACACTGGACGGTCATTGAGCAACTATCTCCATCGTCCTCCAATATGACACAGAGATTGCTCCAGACCGAACAACGTTGGGTCTGGAGATTACACACGGACACCAATGGTCTTAATGATGAGATCCCTTGGTTCACACTCAATAAATGATTTCTCTGACTAACTTATGAGTCCTCCCTTCCGTCTGCTTCTGCTCTATCTTTTTCTTCCCCTTCCCCCCCCCCCCCCCCCCCCCGGTTGCATTTCTTCTACAATATCCCTTCTCCCTCCTCCCTTTCTTTCGTTTCCCCCCCCTCTTTTTCTCCCCCCCCCCTCTCCTTCCTTTTCTTTATCCTTTCCCTCGTTTTTCCTCGCTTTTTCTTTTTTTTCCCCTTTTTTTCTTAGCCCTTTGGGCTACGGGACCGCTGGGAACTACATTTCCCAGCGTCCACTGTAAACGCGAGCCTTCCGCTGGTGGCGCTCGGGCCGGAATCTTCCGGCTCGGGCCCCACCCTTGCACTCGCCCGCATTCATGCCGGCGCCCCAGCACTGCTGGGGCGCCCGCGGGTGCGGCAAAGCACATCGCGCCATCAACCTAAAGAGGCCCGCCTTTGAACTCGATCACATTCATGCCGGCGCCCCGGCTTGGCCGGTGCGCCCGCCATTACGGCAATCATATCGAGGCTAGTAACGCAAGGAGGCCCGCGGCGGTGATTAACATTAATTGAACTCCAATTTACGCGCTAACAGGGCGCACCTGGAATTTCTTACAGCCATAAATAGACCGTTCTCCCTCAGCCACTTGTCACAAGCGGTCCAAGGAGAGGACGAAGTAGGCGCACGGCGAGCGTCCCTTTTGATGTAGTGAGTGGCATACCGGATCACAGGCAACACAGATAAGCCCTTATTGCTTTTAATCTTACTTTTTTTGTCTATAGTCACTTCGGTTTCTCTTAACCAGTATTTTTCTACCAGCAATAGTGGGTTCCTACTGGGAACTTGTTTTTTCCCCCCTATTGCTCCCTCTGTATCTATTCTGCCTACTTCTGTTCTTCTCCTCACTTCGTCTTTATGTTCATCTCTATCCCTTAGTGTGTGACTATAAGGGGACACTCCCCCTCCTGGATACCAGAGGCTAGCTGCCTCTAAGAAAAGGGTAAGAACTATAATTCCCTGCAGTGATAGGACTGTCCACTTGTGTAGATATACCCACTCAGTCACTCCACGCATGTATTTTACCTTTTTTGAACATATGTGTTTCGTGCATGAATGCATCCCCTTGACACGTGTGTAGTTGGTTGGTTTTGCAGTGCTGTGTGCCACCAGAGTGCTAATTAATTGCTTTTCTCCCCATAGGCCGCCTCAAGGTAATTCCTTGGGTAATGTAGATCATTCATTTTTCATTTTCTCACTCTTTGATTTCCCCATAGAGTATTTCCCTCCAACGTGAGACGTAGGGATCCTAGGCCCTGACGAATGCCCCGAGACCTTCATTGGCTCACTTTTGAGGGCAGAAACATGTTGGCTAGTAATTAGTTAGGTGACCCTGTGAGTCCTTGTCCTCACAGAGGTGTCCCAACCCCCCTTTTTAACTACACCAAACAGACACCACCATTAAATTTGTTGCTCTTCACAGGTGTCTGCTTAGGTGTTTTTAGTTTTTCAGTAGATTAGCTGGATCCCGATCTTTCCAGAAACAAGTTTATTTACGCACTCCCTCCTGTTCCTTTAACAGTGAGGTTGAGTCCGCCCAGGTGGCACTGTCCTACCTGGGTGGGTCTAGGTGGTCAAATGATGAAGCATGACACTATATAGTGTGTGAGACCACCTAGTCCGTAAAAGGAAATTCCCTTCTTCCCTCCCCTCGCTGTTCCACTCGGTAATTTCCAACTGACATTCCACTGACGTTACCCTTCCAAATAGGAATACATACAACCTAGGACTACGCTAATATCCGCGACGTCCGCTTCTAGAGAACCCCGTACTTTCGTGTGTACTTTGAATTATAGGGAGCTAAGTACGGAGTGTTCCTCCATAGTTATCCCCCCTCCTCCCTCTTCCTCTCTCCATGTGTAATGATAGTTGAGCAGCTGCTAGCTGCGAGAGTCCCCCCCCCTCTAGTGAGTAACTATTGCTCCTTTGTCCAGGACCACACACCAACACTAAGGTTGTTTGTCCTCTTCCCTTTCTTTTCCCCTCTCCCCCTACTGCCTCATATCGGTGCTCTTTCTTCCCCAGTATGGCGGAAGGACTCTCCTTCAGTGATGAGGATCTGACAGCCATTCTGTCGGCCCCCTCACTTCTTGGTGATACCACCCTCTCCAAGAGTTTGTCCCAGTTGGGCGACTGGGATACACTAGTAGAACTAAAACGATCTCATGTCAAAACTATTCTCCACGGGGCCGTTCTGACTGAATACCTCCGGAGCAATACAGCACCAAACGGACTGTTGGTCACCAATGCCCCACGTATATTCCTTGAAGATCTAGAATTTAGAAAGGATTGGGCTCTGATAGCATGGAAGTGTACTAGAGATTGGCTCATCCTGATTATAAAAACAGCGACAAGGTTATCCGAGGCACTCCTAATTCAGATAAAAACGAGTGAGAATAACCTTAAATCAGGGATGAGCATTCTCTCCTTTAAAAAGAAACTAGAGGAGGTTAACAAAAATATGAACGAGCATAAGGAATATCTCACTCAGCGAAAGATTTCTAAATTCCAAAAAGATCTCGATCGGTTCTCCCACGAGAAGATATACCCTTATACCAAATCGGATTATGTAGCGAAAACTAACAACATATCCGACACCTCATCTGGTGGTAACACCAGTTCAGATAATGATAGTTCATCATCAGATAATTTGCGGCAACGTCGTGGACGACGTGGGCAACGCCGGGGAAGGTGGAATCACCCACCTATGTTACCCCCCTGCCCTCCATACCATAATCAACAATGGGGTTGGCCTTCCCAATATGGACTCCCACCTCAATACCAGGCGCCCTTTTTCCAACACCCTGCACAATGGTCTTTTCCTGAGCCACCGCAGCCTTTTTTAGACAGAGGCAACGGGAGGGGAAAAGGAAAAAGGAAAGAGGTACATTGGAGGCCAAGAGAGGACACCCCAGAGAATACTGCACAAAGGGAACCCCTCCCAGGGACAAGCAAAACACTGTAACGAGCCTGACGGATAATCAAACGGATAACATTATCAATCTGAGTAACCGGGTTCTGAGTGAAATTGAAACTAAGGCACTAAACAAGGGCTTAAACTTTGTGCCCACGCCCAAAATTGACTTATTTAAAACCCGAACAGAACTAGCGGGTTTGTTTCGAAAGATACGCTTGAAAACGTTCTTCTTGGAGAAACATTACGAGGCTTCAGACAAAAACACTGGCCTACGCCCAAAGTCCACCTTCTGCCCAACCACGGGACAGATGCCCCCCGAGGTCCTGGCTTTTGAGAAATCAGTATCCCTAAAAGTCAACGCACTTACTGGGACCACCAAAAAAACATACCAGAATATGAGTACGGCCGAGCTTTCAGCTCTGAAAGGCCTGACATCTGACCCCATGATAATCATTAAACCAGCAGACAAAGGGGGAGCAACGGTAATTTCTCCACTTAAAATGTATAGAGATGAGTGCGAACGTCTGTTGGGTAACACCCACCATTATAAACGCTTATCTCGAGACCCCACACCTGATATTCAAGATGAAATTTCCTTTTTCGTGATGAAGGGCTTAGAGAACGACTGGATTACTCGACATGAGGCAGACTTCCTGATACAGGCTAACCCTAGGATTCCCTACTTTTATATTCTCCCTAAAATGCATAAAGGGAAAATTCCCCCACCAGGGAGACCTATTGTATCCGGGATCGGATCGGTTCTAGAACCCCTGTCTCAATTTGTGGATTTCTTCCTTCAGCCATTGGTCAGAAGAATTCCTACTTACCTAAAAGACACAACGGATGTGTTGGTCTTATTAGACTCTGTGGCTTTTGACACAACTAGAGAACTGTTGATCACCCTGGATGTAGAATCCCTATACACCAACATTCCCCAGGAGGCCACTCTGCAGGTCATTAGCGACCTTTTGGAAGCCAATAGAGGAGAGTCACGTACACCGCCTGACTTCATACTTGACTTGGCACATTTGGCTCTCACAAGGAACTACTTCAAGTTTGAGGATAACTTTTTCCTGCAAATACAGGGTACATCTATGGGTAGCACTTTCGCACCTAGCCTAGCATGTCTCTATGTTGATCACTTTGAGAGACAGGTAGTCAACCACGATGACAACCCGTTTTCCCAGCAGATTAAACTCTGGAAACGATATATAGATGACATTCTATTGGTCTGGACAGGAACTAGAGATGAGGCGATGAATTTTGTAAATTGGTTAAATACAGCTAACCCTTTCCTGAACTTCACCATGACCATAGGTGACAACCAACTAGCATTTCTTGACTTATCAATCTATGAAAGCAATGGGGCTCTAGCCACAGAGGTCTATTATAAACCCACAGATCGGAATAACCTGCTCCAATTCAAAAGCTTCCACCCAAGGTCCCTGAGGGAGAATCTCCCGGTTGGTCAATTCTTACGTCTACGACGGAATTGTTCCACCCTCACAAACTACCGCAAACACGCTGAGAAATTGGTTAGTAAGCTGCAAACCAAGGATTATCCCACACATCTGGTGAAGAGAGCATACAAAAGAGCGGGGAATAATAATAGGGACCAACTACTGCAACCACGCACTAGGACGTCTGACACTGAACAAATTGTGTGTGTGACTACCTTCAATCCACTATCCAATAAGATTCAGAAAATCATCAATGATGAGTGGAAAATCCTTATATCTGGTGGTTTACCCTTTCAGCAGCCACTACATGCGTTTAAAAGAGCCACAAACATACGGGACATGGTTGTCCACACAAGACCCAAAGAAGAAAAAAACAATTCCCTGACGACACTAACCACACTATGGGGCCTCCCACCACCAAGAGGACACTACCCATGTGGCAACTGCAGTGTCTGCTGTTTCACCAAAAAGTCAACCACAATAGACCTAGACCTTAAGACTCCATGGGCTCAAAGATCCCTAACCAACTGTAACAGCAAAAACGTGATATATTTGATTAGATGCCCCTGTAACCTTAAATACGTGGGAATGACATCTAGAAAGGTCGCCACGAGAATCTGTGAACATAGGAGTACGATCCGTTGTAAACGAGAGGCTACTAAATTGACTAACCACTTCCTTCTGGAAAAACATTCGGCAGATGACTTACACTGGACGGTCATTGAGCAACTATCTCCATCGTCCTCCAATATGACACAGAGATTGCTCCAGACCGAACAACGTTGGGTCTGGAGATTACACACGGACACCAATGGTCTTAATGATGAGATCCCTTGGTTCACACTCAATAAATGATTTCTCTGACTAACTTATGAGTCCTCCCTTCCGTCTGCTTCTGCTCTATCTTTTTCTTCCCCTTCCCCCCCCCCCCCCCCCGGTTGCATTTCTTCTACAATATCCCTTCTCCCTCCTCCCTTTCTTTCGTTTCCCCCCCCTCTTTTTCTCCCCCCCCCCTCTCCTTCCTTTTCTTTATCCTTTCCCTCGTTTTTCCTCGCTTTTTCTTTTTTTCCCTTTTTTTCTTAGCCCTTTGGGCTACGGGACCGCTGGGAACTACATTTCCCAGCGTCCACTGTAAACGCGAGCCTTCCGCTGGTGGCGCTCGGGCCGGAATCTTCCGGCTCGGGCCCCACCCTTGCACTCGCCCGCATTCATGCCGGCGCCCCAGCACTGCTGGGGCGCCCGCGGGTGCGGCAAAGCACATCGCGCCATCAACCTAAAGAGGCCCGCCTTTGCAATCGATCACATTCATGCCGGCGCCCCGGCTTGGCCGGTGCGCCCGCCATTACGGCAATCATATCGAGGCTAGTAACGCAAGGAGGCCCGCGGCGGTGATTAACATTAATTGAACTCCAATTTACGCGCTAACAGGGCGCACCTGGAATTTCTTACAGCCATAAATAGACCGTTCTCCCTCAGCCACTTGTCACAAGCGGTCCAAGGAGAGGACGAAGTAGGCGCACGGCGAGCGTCCCTTTTGATGTAGTGAGTGGCATACCGGATCACAGGCAACACAGATAAGCCCTTATTGCTTTTAATCTTACTTTTTTTGTCTATAGTCACTTCGGTTTCTCTTAACCAGTATTTTTCTACCAGCAATAGTGGGTTCCTACTGGGAACTTGTTTTTTCCCCCCTATTGCTCCCTCTGTATCTATTCTGCCTACTTCTGTTCTTCTCCTCACTTCGTCTTTATGTTCATCTCTATCCCTTAGTGTGTGACTATAAGGGGACACTCCCCCTCCTGGATACCAGAGGCTAGCTGCCTCTAAGAAAAGGGTAAGAACTATAATTCCCTGCAGTGATAGGACTGTCCACTTGTGTAGATATACCCACTCAGTCACTCCACGCATGTATTTTACCTTTTTTGAACATATGTGTTTCGTGCATGAATGCATCCCCTTGACACGTGTGTAGTTGGTTGGTTTTGCAGTGCTGTGTGCCACCAGAGTGCTAATTAATTGCTTTTCTCCCCATAGGCCGCCTCAAGGTAATTCCTTGGGTAATGTAGATCATTCATTTTTCATTTTCTCACTCTTTGATTTCCCCATAGAGTATTTCCCTCCAACGTGAGACGTAGGGATCCTAGGCCCTGACGAATGCCCCGAGACCTTCATTGGCTCACTTTTGAGGGCAGAAACATGTTGGCTAGTAATTAGTTAGGTGACCCTGTGAGTCCTTGTCCTCACAGAGGTGTCCCAACCCCCCTTTTTAACTACACCAAACAGACACCACCATTAAATTTGTTGCTCTTCACAGGTGTCTGCTTAGGTGTTTTTAGTTTTTCAGTAGATTAGCTGGATCCCGATCTTTCCAGAAACAAGTTTATTTACGCACTCCCTCCTGTTCCTTTAACAGTGAGGTTGAGTCCGCCCAGGTGGCACTGTCCTACCTGGGTGGGTCTAGGTGGTCAAATGATGAAGCATGACACTATATAGTGTGTGAGACCACCTAGTCCGTAAAAGGAAATTCCCTTCTTCCCTCCCCTCGCTGTTCCACTCGGTAATTTCCAACTGACATTCCACTGACGTTACCCTTCCAAATAGGAATACATACAACCTAGGACTACGCTAATATCCGCGACGTCCGCTTCTAGAGAACCCCGTACTTTCGTGTGTACTGTGAAATGGTGCTCACCTGAAGTTGCACAAAGGAGTCCCACGCCGCCGGAGGACAACTTAGAAAGTCGTGCAATGCAGGTTCAAGTGCTGTAGACCCAGGCTTGGCTGTGAACAAAGGATTTTTGCCGGAAGTGCACAGAGGCCGGAGTAGCTGCAAAAGACGCGATTCCCAGCAATGTAGTCTGGCGTGGGGAGGCAAGGACTTACCTCCACCAAACTTGGACTGAAGAGTCACTGGACTGTGGGAGTCACTTGGACAGAGTTGCTGGAATCAAGGGACCTAGCTCGTCGTGCTGAGAGGAGACCCAGAGTACCGGTAATGCAGTTCTTTGGTGCCTGCGGTTGCAGGGGGAAGATTCCGTCGACCCACGGGAGATTTCTTCGGAGCTTCTAGTGCAGAGAGGAGGCAGACTACCCCCACAGCATGCACCACCAGGAAAACAGTCGAGAAGGCGGCAGGATCAGCGTTACAGAGTTGCAGTAGTCGTCTTTGCTACTTTGTTGCAGTTTTGCAGGCTTCCAGCGCGGTCAGCAGTCGATTCCTTGGCAGAAGGTGAAGAGAGAGATGCAGAGGAACTCTGATGAGATCTTGCATTCGTTATCTAAGGAATTCCCCAAAGCAGAGACCCTAAATAGCCAGAAAAGAGGGTTTGGCTACTTAGGAGAGAGGATTGGCTAGCAACACCTGAAGGAGCCTATCAGAAGGAGTCTCTGACGTCACCTGCTGGCCCTGGCCACTCAGAGCAGTCCAGTGTGCCAGCAGCACCTCTGTTTCCAAGATGGCAGAGGTCTGGAGCACACTGGAGGAGCTCTGGGCACCTCCCAGGGGAGGTGCAGGTCAGGGGAGTGGTCACTCCCCTTTCCTTTGTCCAGTTTCGCGCCAGAGCAGGGCTATGGGGTCCCTGAACCGGTGTAGACTGGCTTATGCAGAAATGGGCACCATCTGTGCCCATGAAAGCATTTCCAGAGGCTGGGGGAGGCTACTTCTCCCCTGCCTTCACATCTTTTTCCAAAGGGAGAGGGTGTAACACCCTCTCTCTGAGGAAGTCCTTTGTTCTGCCTTCCTGGGCCAAGCCTGGCTGGACCCCAGGAGGGCAGAAACCTGTCTGAGGGGTTGGCAGCAGCAGCAGCTGCAGTGAAACCCCTGAAAAGGCAGTTTGGCAGTACCCGGGTCTGAGCTACAGACCCGTGGGATCATGGGATTGTGCCAACAATGCCAGGATGGCATAGAGGGGGCAATTCCATGATCTTAGACATGTTACATGGCCATATTCGGAGTTACCATTGTGAAGCTACACATAGGTAGTGACCTATGTGTAGTGCACGCGTGTAATGGTGTCCCCGCACTCACAAAGTCCGGGGAATTTACCCTAAACGATGTGGGAGCACTCTGGCTAGTGCCAGGGTGCCCACACACTAAGAAACTTTGCACCTAAGTAAAGGTTAGACATATAGGTGACTTATAAGTTACTTAAGTGCAGTGAAAATGGCTGTGAAATAATGTGTGCATTATTTCACTCAGGCTGCAGTGGCAGGCCTGTGTAAGAATTGTCAGAGCTCGGCACTTGGCAGATGCCAGTGTATCAATGAGCTCATCTGCCCTGGGTATAGGGTGAGCATCAGTTTTTGTTACCTGATTGAGACCTCGTTGTCCACACAAAACCTCATCTCCCTCTTTCCATCTTTGGTGTGAGGTTTTGGTACAAGCACCACTGGGCTAGCCCATGGGCTTTCAGAAGGCTCAATCACTCCCAGATCCAACATCTTCTGTACCTCTTGTTTTATGCAGTCCCTGACATGGTCAGGCTGCCTATAAATCTTACTCTTGACAGGCAAGCTGTCTCCAGTATCAATTGTGTGTTCACACCAGGATGTTGTACCCGGCACAATTGAAAAGAGGTCAGAATATTGTCCAAGGAGATTGATGCAGTTGTCTTTCTGTTCTGCAGTCAAACAATCTGCCAAAACTACTCCCTCCACTAAAGCATCAGTTTCAGTGGTGGAAAGGAGATCAGGGAGAGGGTCACTCTCTTCTTCCTGTCCCTCATCTGTTGCCATGAGCAGGGTGGGATCAGCCCTGTCATAGTAGGGTTTTAGGCGGTTGACATGAATCACCCTAAGGGGACTCCTGGCAGTGCCCAGGTCTACCAGATAGGTAACCTCACCCTTTTTCTCAACAATGAGATGGGGTCCACTCCATTTGTCCTGGAGTGCTCTTGGGGCCACAGGCTCCAATATCCACACCTTCTGTCCTGGTTGGTACTGGATCAGAACAGCCTTCTGGTCATGCCATTGCTTTTGCAGCTCCTGGCTGGCTTGAAGGTTTTTACTGGCCTTTTTCATGTACTCAGCCATTCTGGATCTTAGGCCAAGTACATAGTCCACTATGTCGTGTTTGGGAGCTTTTAAAGGTTGTTCCCAACCCTCCTTCACAAGAGTGAGTGGACCTCTTACAGGGTGTCCAAAGAGGAGTTAAATGGGGCTGAAGCCCACTCCTTTCTGGGGTACCTCCCTGTAAGCAAAAAGGAGGCAAGGTAACAGGACATCCCATCTCCTCCTGAGTTTTTCAGGGAGTCCCATTATCATACCTTTGAGAGTTTTTTTTAAACCTCTCGACCAGTCCATTAGTCTGTGGGTGATAAGGAGTGGTGAACTTGTAGGCAACACCACACTCATTCCACATTGCTTTCAAGTATGCAGACATGAAGGTGCTACCCCTGTCTGATACTACCTCTTTAGGGAAACCCACCCTGGAAAAGATTCCCAGGATGGCCTTTGCCACTGCAGGGGCTGTAGTGGTCCTTAGAGGAATTGCTTCAGGATATCTTGTGGCATGGTCCACAACCACCAAGATAAACCTATTGCCTGAAGCAGTAGGAGGGTCAAGGGGGCCAACTATGTCAACCCCTACCCTTTCAAAGGGCACCCCTACCACAGGTAGTGGAATAAGGGGAGCCTTTGGAGTGCCACCAGTCTTGCCACTGGCTTGGAATGTCACACAAGACTTGCAAAAATCTTTAGTGTCCTCTGACATCCTAGGCTAGTGAAACAGGGGGACAAGTCTCTCCCCTGTTTTGATCTGGCCCAGATGCCCAGCCAAAGGAATGTCATGTGCAAGAGTTAGGAGGAACTCTGTACTGCAGGGGAATGACCAATCTCCTGGCTGCTCCAGGTTTTGGGTCCATTGCCTCAGTGTACAAGAGGTTGTCCTCCCAGTAAACTCTATGGCTGTCACTGACATCCCCATTTTGCTGCTTGAAGGCTTGCTATCTGAGACCCTCTAATGTGGGACAGGTTTGCTGTGCCACACTCAGCTCTTCGCTGGCAGGCCCCCCTCCACCCAAAAGCTCAGCAGTGTCTGCTGCCAGCTCATCTGCTGAAAGTTCTGCACAGGGAGGAAACTCTTCTTCCTCAGAAGGAGAATCATCTGTAGAGGGAGGGATAGAGGGTAGGGATTTACCCTTGCTACCCCTAGCTTTAGGGAGCACTTGGTCCATTGTTCCAGGAACCAAGTTACCCTGTCCTTTTTGCTTTTTGGCCTGAGGCCTTGTCAAAGCAAAAATATGCCAAGGAATGCCCAGCATTGTTACATGAGCCTCCAACTCCACTTCTGCCCAAGCTGATGTCTCTAAATCGTTCCCTAGTAGACAGTCTACAGGTAAATCTGAGGCAACCACAACTTTCTTTGGACCAGTAAAGTTGAGATTCACGACAGCCATGGGGTGGCTAAGAGTGTTGTTATGAGCATCTGTCACTTGGTACTGCTGACCAAGTAGGTGTTGTTCAGGGTGGGCCAGTTTCTCTATCACCATGGTAACACTGGCACCTGTGTCCCTGTAGGCATGAACCTCAACACCATTTATTAGGGGAAGTTGCTTGTACTTATCCATATTAAGGGGCTACGCAACCAAGGTGGACAAATCAATGGCACCTTCAGAGACTAACACAGCCTCTGTGGTCTCCCTAACTTGACCAACCCCAACTATATTGCTAATAGTGAGCCCAGATACACCCTTGGATTGGCTATTTGTAGGTTTCCTACCACCACTGCTATTACTAGGTGCACTAGAATTTGCAGCAGGGGTTGTGGTAGTGGGAGGTTTGGTGTTTTTCTTTGGACAACTGGAATCCGTTGCCCAATGGCCTTTGCCTTTACACAAATAACACCAAGGCTTTTTAGGCTGATTATTGGAAGAGTACTTGGACCACCCACCCCCACCAGAGGATTTTTGTCGCCTGATGAAGACTCAGTATTTTTACCTTTGTCCCTACCCTTGTCAGAAGACTTACCATCCTTCTTCTTGCCATCCTTGTCACTCCCTGTATGAACTTTTCTGTTTACCCTTGTCCTGACCCACTTGTCTGTCTTCTTTACCAATTCTTGGGGAGAGGTCAGATCTGAGTCCACTAGATATTGGTACAACAAGTCAGACACACAGTTATTCAGAATATGCTCTCTCAAAATAAGATTATACAGGCTTTCATAGTCAGATACCTTACTGCCATGTAACCACCCTTCCAAGGCCTTCACTGAACAGTCCCCAAAATCTGCACAGTCTTGAGAGGACTCTTTTCTGGTGTCCCTGAACTTAATCCTGTATTGTTCAGTGGTTAAGCCAAATCCATCCAAGAGTGCATCCTTCAATACTGTGAAATTGTTAGCTTCACTTTCTCTAACAGTAAGGAGCCTATCCCTACCCTTTCCAGTGAAAGATAGCCACAAAATAGCAGCCCACTGCCTTTGAGGGACCCCCTGTACCATACAGGCCCTCTCAAGTGCAGCAAACCACTTGTTGATGTAATCCCCCTCCTTGTAAGGGGGGACTATATTGTGTAGATTCCTGGAATCATGCTCTCTAACAGGATTATTATCAGGAATACTGCTGCTGCCACCATGGGGTCCTAACCCCAACCTCTTTCTTTCCTTCTCAATATCTAGGGATTCCCTATCTAAGGCCAGCTGTTGCTGTTAAAGCTTCAGTCTGGAGTCTTCAACCCTCAAACTTTTGATTTCCCTTTTTAACAAGTTATCCTCAGGGTGGGTGGGTTGGGAATGCTTTGACACAGATGATAAATTGGAAACATCAGAGGGGGATCTGTCCCAATCTGTCTGGACCCTGGTAACTTGGCCTCTAGGAATAAAGGATGTCCTACTGTGATGGGACCCTCCATTACTACCAACATTACTAGGTGTCCTGCTAGGGGGCAGACCCGTGACAGAACCCTCCCCAACTTCCTCAGGGGATTCCTCTGAACCAGATTGGGAAGCTTCTATTAACCTCTCATTTGATGGGCCAGCTTGGGACTCATCAGTTACAATAAGCATGTTAAACAGAAACTCTTTTATAGGGTTCTTTCCTATAACTAAACCTCTATCTAAGCAGAGACTCCTTAAGCTCTTATAATTCAAATTGTCATAAGTTGCATTGACAGTTTTAAGGGCTGAATCTACCACAGACATGATAGCAAAATGTTTTGAGATAGTAAGAAGAAAGAAAAAGTTTCAGAACTTTTTAAAGCACAGAGAAACTTTTAGAAAACTTTTAGAAGTTTTAAGAAACTTTTCAGAACTTTGAAAAAAGTTTTAGAGAAGAAAAGCACACTTTTTTGGTTAAGTGTACGTACACTGAACTGTTTGGTATATGATTCTCTTACGAAAAGTACACAATGACAAAGTGGTAAGTAGTTACAAGTACTTATCCCACCACTGCACAACCAATGTAGGAGGCTGGCCTGGCTTGTAGTGGGTACCAGCGGTACTTACACCTTGTGCCAGGTCCAGTTATCCCTTATTAGTGTAGAAGAGGTGTTTCTAGCAGCTTAGACTGATAGAAGGTAGCTATGGCAAAGCAGCTTAGGCTGAACTAGGAGGCATTCAAAGCTCCTACTATACAACTTATATCATATGCACAATATAATAAGAAAACACAATACACAGAAGAACTGAAAATAAAAGTACTTTATTTTTATGACACTATGCCACAAGTATCTCAGTGAGTACCCTCAGTAAGAAGGTAAGTAATATACACAAGTTATATGTACACTAACCAAAATTAGGTAAGTAATAGCAAGAAAAGTAATGCAAACAGTGTAGAATCACAGCAGGTTGCAATAGGAGCACATAGGTATGGGGGCAACACAAACCATATACTCCAAAAGTGGAATGCAAACCACGAATGGACCCCAGACCTATGTGAGCTTGTAGAGGGTCACTGGGACTGTAAGAAAACAGTGAGGGTTAGAAAAATACCCCACCCCAAGACCTTGAAAAGTAGGAGTAAAGTGCACCTACTACCCCCAGAGAGCACAGAAGTCGTGATAGGGGGATTCTGCAGGAAGAACACACACCAGCAGTGTACTGACAACGAATTTCTGGACCTGAGTACCTGTAAGACAAGGGGACCAAGTCCAATAGTCACGACAGTGTCGAGAGGGGGCAGGAGCCCAGGAAATGCCAGCTGAAGGTGCAAGGAATCTGCCACCGGTTGGAACAAGCTTGGAGTTCTGCAAGAAAGAAGAGGACTGGGAACTACTGTAGGAAAGTACCATCTTGCCTGGCATGTTACCCCCATATTTCACTGTATATATGTTGTTTTAGTGTATGTGTCACTGGGACCCTGCCAGTCAGGGCCCCAGTGCTCATAAGTGTGCCCTGTATGTGTTCCTTGTGTGATGACTAACTGTCTCACTGAGGCTCTGCTAACCAGAACCTCTGTGGTTATGCTCTCTCTGCTTTCCAAATTGTCACTAACAGGCTAGTGACCAATTTCACCAATTCACATTGGCATACTGGAACACCTTATATTTCCCTAGTATATGGTACTGAGGTACCCAGGGTATTGGGGTTCCAGGAGATCCCTATGGGCTGCAGCATTTCTTTTGCGCCCATAGGGAGCTCTGACAATTCTTACACAGGCCTGCCACTGCAGCCTGAGTGAAATAATGCCCACATTATTTCACAGCCATTTTACACTGCACATAAGTAACTTATGAGTCACCTATATGTCTAACCTTCACCTGGTGAAGGTTAAGGGTGCAAAGTTACTTAGAGTGTGGGCACCCTGGCACTAGTCAAGGTGCCCCCACATCGTTCAGGGCAAATTCCCTGGACTTTGTGAGTACGGGGACACCATTACTCTCGTGCACTGTAAATATGTCACTACCTATGTACAGCGTCACAATGGTAACTCCGAACATGGCCATGTAACATGTCCAAGATCATGGAATTGTCACCCCAATGCCATTCTGGCATTGGGGAGACAATTCCATGATCCCCCGGGTCTCTAGCACAGAACCCGGGTACTGCCAAACTGACTTTCCGGGGTCTCCACTGCAGCTGCTGCTGCTGCCAACCCCTCAGACAGGTTCCTGCCCTCCTGGGGTCCAGGCAGCCCTGGCCCAGGAAGGCAGAACAAAGGATTTCCTCTGAGAGAGGGTGTGACACCCTCTCCCTTTGGAAATAGGTGTGATGGCTGGGGAGGAGTAGCTTCCCCCAGCCTCTGGAAATGCTTTGATGGGCACAGATGCTGCCCATCTCTGCATAAGCCAGTCTACACCGGTTTAGGGATCCCCCAGCCCTGCTCTGGCGTGAAACTGGACAAAGGAAAGGGGAGTAACCACTCCCCTGACCTGCACCTCCCAGGGGAGGTGCCCAGAGCTCCTCCAGTGTGCCCCAGACCTCTGCCATCTTGGAAACAGAGGTGTTGCTGGCACACTGGACTGCTCTGAGTGGCCAGTGCCATCAGGTGACGTCAGAGACTCCTTCTGATATGCTCTTACCTTTCTTACTAGCCTATTCTCCTTCCTAAGTAGCCAAACCTCCTTTTCTGGCTATTTAGGGTCTCTGCTTTGGGGAATCCTTCAGATACCGAATGCAAAAGCTCACCAGAGTTCCTCTGCATCTCCCTCTTCACCTTCTGCCAAAGGATCGACCGCTGACTGCTCAGGACGCCTGCAAAACGCAACAAAGTAGCAAAGACGACTACTGCAACCTTGTATCGCTTCATCCTGCCGGCTTTCTCGCCTGTTTCCTGGTGGTGCATGCTCTGGGGTAGCCTGCCTCCTTCTTGCACCAGGAGCTCTGAAGAAATCTCCCGTGGGTCGACGGAATCTTCCCCCTGCAACCGCAGGCAACAAAAGACTGCATCACCGGTCCTCTGGTTCCCCTCTCAGCATGACGAGCGTGGTCCCTGGAACTCAGCAACTCTGTCCAAGTGACTCTTCAGTCCAAGTTTAGTGGAGGTAAGTCCTTGCCTCTCCACGCTAGACTGCATTGCTGGGTACCGCGTGATTTGCAGCTACTCTGGCTCCTGTGCACTCTTCCAGGATTTCCTTCGTGCACAGCCAAGCCTGGGTCCCCGACACTCTAACCTGCAGTGCACAACCTTCTGAGTTGTCCTCCGGCGTTGTGGGACTCCCTTTTCTGACTTCGGGTGGACTCCGGTTCACTCCTCTTCTAAGTGCCTGTTCTGGTACTTCTGCGGGTGCTGCCTGCTTCTGGGAGGGCTCCCTGTCTTGCTGGGCGCCCCCTCTGTCTCCTCATCCAAGTGGCGACATCCTGGTCCTTCCTGGGCCACAGCAGCATCCAAAAACCCTAATCACGACCCTTGCAGCTAGCAAGGCTTGTTTGTGGTCTTTCTGCGTGGGAATACCTCTGCAAGCTTCTTCACGACGTGGGACATCCATCCTCCAAAGGGGAAGTTCCTAGTCCTCTTCGTTCTTGCAAAACACCAAGCTTCTTCCATCCGGTGGCAGCTCCTTTGCACCCTCAGCTGGCATTTCCTGAGTATCTGCCCACTCTTGACACTGTCGCGACTCTTGGACTTGGTCCCCTTGTCTTACAGGTACTCAGGTCCGGAAATCCACTGTTGTTGCTTTGCTGGTGTTGGTTTTCCTTGCAGAATCCCCCTATCACGACTTCTATGCTCTCTGGGGGTTGTAGGTGCACTTTACACCTACCTTACAGGGTCTTGGGGTGGGCTATTTTTCTAACCCTCACTGTTTTCTTACAGTCCCAGCGACCCTCTACAAGCTCACATAGGTTTGGGGTCCATTCAAGGTTCGCATTCCACTTTTGGAGTATATGGGTTGTGTTGCCCCTATGCCTATGTGCTCCTATTGCAATATATTGTAACTTTACACTGCTTGCATTAGTTCCTTTTGCTATTACTGCATATTTTTGGTATAGTGTACATATATCTTGTGTATATTTGGCATCCTCATACTGAGGGTACTCACTGAGATACTTTTGGCATATTGTCATAAAAATAAAGTACCTTTATTTTTAGTATATCTGTGTATTGTGTTTTCTTATGATATTGTGCATATGACACCAGTGGTATAGTAGGAGCTTTGCATGTCTCCTAGTTCAGCCTAAGCTGCTCTGCTATAGCTACCTTCTTCAGCCTAAGCTGCTAGAAACACCTCTTCTACATTAATAAGGGATAACTGGACCTGGTAGAGAGTGTAAGTACCCCTTGGTACCCACTACAAGCCAGGCCAGCCTCCTACAACTACTCCTTTGGAAGACGGATGTCCCACGTCGCGATGAAGCTTGCAGAGGTGTTTCCACGCAGAAAGACCGCAAACAAGCCAAACTAGCTGCAAAGGTTGCGGTAGAGGTTTTGGGTGCTGCAGGGGCCCTGGAGGGACCAGGATGTCGCCTTTTGGAGGAGGAGACAGAGGGGGCGCTCTTCAACTCAGAGAGCCCTCACAGAAGCAGGCAGCACCCTCAGAAGTACCCCAACAGGCACTTGGAAGTAAAGTGAACCAGAGTCCATGCAAAGTCACAAAAAGGAGTCCCACTACGCCGCAGGACAACTCAGAAGGTTGTGCACTGCAGGACGGAGTGCTGGGGACCCAGGCTTGGCTGTGCACAAAGGAAATCCTGGAAGAGTGCACAGGAGCCGGAGCAGCTGCAAATCACGAGGTACACAGCTTTGCAGTCTAGCGTGGGGAGGCAATGACTTATCTCCACCAAACTTGAACTGAAGAGTCACTGGACTGTGGGAATCATTTGGACACAGTTGCTGTGTTCCAGGGACCACGCTCGTCAGGATGAGAGGGGACCAAGAGGACCAGTATTGCAGTCTTTTGGTGCCTGCGTTAGCAGGGGGAAGATTCTGTCGACCCACAGGAGATTTCTTCAGAGCTTCTGGTGCAGGGTGAAGGTAGGCTACCCCCAGAGCATGCACCACCTGGAAACAGTCTAGAAAGCTGGCAGGATTAGGCGCTACAATGTTGCTGGTAGTCATCTTGCTACTTTGTTGCGGGTTTGCAGGCATCCTGGAGCAGTCAGCGGTCGATCCCCCAGGTGTGGCAGGCGAGGTGGCCCCTCCATTTCATTTTTCTCCATCTTGGACGGCAGGAAGATAGCCAACCAGGGTTAGGGATGTGACCTCTTCCCACTGGAAGTTGTCACATAGTGAGTGTAGCCACCCTAAGGTAGGTGACCCACTGGCCACTACCAAGTAGTCCCCTTAATGCCCACTAAGTGGAGTATTTAGTGGGCATCCCTAGACCTGCAGATCAGATTAGATGGACGAAAGAAAACCAGTGACAAAGAAAACCAAAGACACGAGAACTGAAGTCCTGCTGCAAGAAGAAAGAGGCCCCAAACCCTCCCTGCTGCACCTAGGACTCGACAATCACTGCTGAAGGGTCGAATGGACATTCAACGAACTCTGCAAAACCTCATAGGACCTCCAACCTTCTATAAATTGTTGAGAACTTCCCTCCAGAGTCAAGGCATCACTTCCTGCACCCAGCAGGGAAGAACCAGTAAAGTCCAGTTCCCTGACGACCACTGACCAAAGAACCAGACAAAGCAGCCAGACCAAATTTTATCTAATGGACCCAGAGGACAAACTCTACCAGTGTGCCAAGTTTTCTGGTAGTGCAATTTCCAGTGGCTGAGATGTGCCACAGCCCAGGGTACTGGACCCCCAACTTCGCACACCGAGGAAAAAAGTCCATTCGGAACTCTCCAAGGGCCAAAAGCAAGCACCAGTCGAGGAACTTCAGGACAACCAAGAACCACTCCCCAGAGTGGCCCTGCTGACCTGCAATACACCCTCAAAGTGACCTGCACCTGGCTTGCCTGGCCTCCAAGGCTCCTTGACGCTCGACTCCTGGCTGACCTTTCTGCATTGTACCAGCCTCCCTGGCCTCTGCAACAGAAAAACAGCTGTACTATATGGGTCCCTAATCCCTTGCGACCTCAACACTCCAAGGGGACCCACCGCACTTACCCTTAAGTCAACTTGTGCAGTGTGTTTCCAAGTGGTCCCCTTCTTCTGCACCAGCTCCAAGACATTCAGCCACGGCTTTTGCTTGAATCGGGAACCACCTCATCTTCTCCAGCTGACTCAGAGGACCTCTGGCCAACCTCGAGCTAAAAACAGGAGACACTTGTGAGAACATTGCCTTACTTTATGTGCATTTTAAACGTTTTTTTCCCATTGATTTCTAAGGTGCGGAGTTACGCACAAAAAGACTATTTTTGCTAAACTTTAAAAATTCATAACTTAAAAAGTACTTACAAAATGTTGATGATCTTGGCCTTAAACATTTTAGAACAATCTGAAGTATTTTTGTAAATTGGTCTCAAGTTATTCTTTTGAGTGTGTGTTCACATTTATTGATACTGTGAGTACAACAAATGCTTACCACATCTCCAAGATAAGCCTAACTGCTTATCCACATACCACAAAAACAGATCATTAAGTGGCCTCCTTTTTACCTCTGGTTAGCAAAGTGGGGTTGCTTGGACTCTCTGCACAGTGCACGTCTTTTTCATTCACTATATAGAGAGCCAGCCTCCTACAAGGATCTGGACCGGTCATATTTAAGGAGTGAAGAGAGTATGGACCAGTCATCTGTCAATAGTTAGAGAGAAGGGACCAGTAATGTGCCAGTAGTGAAGTGCAAATGGTCCAATCATGTGTCAGTAGTGAAGAGGGTATGGACCGGTCATGTGTCAGTAGTGAAGAGGTTATGGACCAGTCATGCGTAATCAGTGGATAGGATATCGATCGGTCATGTGTCAGTAGGGAAGAAGGTATGTACCATTCATGGGTCATTAGTGAAGAGGGCATGGGCCAGTCATGTGTCAGTAGCGAGGAGGTTATGGACCGGTTTGTGTCAGTATTAGATATGGTAGGTATCAGTCATGTGCCAGTAGTGAAGAGGGTATGCACCACTCATGTGTCAGTACTGAAGAAGGTATGGACCGGTCGTTTGTAAGCAGTGAAGAGGGTATGGACTGGTAGTTAGAAATGGGGTCTTTGGTTGGCAGTCAGGTTACCCCCTGTCCAAGCAAGGACCCTCCCTCTGGTCAGGGTGAGTCACAAACAATCCAAATTATCCTGTGCCCACCCTCTGGTAGCTTGGCACTGAGCAGACAGACTTAACTTAGAAGGCAATGTAAAGTATTTATGCAATAAATCATGCAATAACACAGTACAGCACCACAAAAATACACCACACAGTGTTTAGAAAAATATGTAATATGTATCTGATAAGATGCAGGTCAAAACGATTAAAATGCAATAAGTATATGTTGAGATATCACTGTAAAAGTGGTATAAAGTCTTTTAAAAGCAATAAATGTCTTTTTCAAGCACAAAGTACTTGGTTCGTGTTCAAAATCTCCGCAAAGACCCGCAGAGGAGGAGATGCGTGGAAAACAAGGGGTTGTCTGTCGATTTCTAGGGCCACAAACGGCGATGCAGCGTTTAGTTTTCACGCACGGACGGTTGTGCACCGATTTCCAGCGCTCGGTCGTGGATCCTCTACGAGTTGCGGGGTTTTCAGACGCCCCGGGGACGTTGTGTAGATTTCCAGTGCTGACAGGACGAAGTCACAGGGGCTGCGTCGATCCGGCAGGCATTGCGTGGAAAATTATACCGCACAGCAGGTGCTGCGTCGATTTCTCTCTGGAAGTCGGGCTGCGTCATTCTGGCTCGGCTGTGTGTCGACCCAGTGGGCCGTGCGTTGAATTTCTGGTCGCTACGCTGGCGCTGCATCAATCTTCTCATTGCAAAGTCGGGCTGCATTGTTCCGGTTCGGTGTGTAGTGAATTTTTCACTATGATGCAGGCTGTGCATCATTTCTGGCAGGCTGTGTGTCTATTTTTGCCACACAATGAGTCCTTCTTGTAGAGAGGAAGTCTTTTTGGCCCTGAGACTTCAGGGAACAGGAGGCAAGCTCTATCCAAGCCCTTGGAGAGCACTTCTCACCACAGCCAGAGGGCAGCAAGGCAGAAGGGTAACAGCAAGGCAGCAATCCTTCACAGAAAGCAGTCAGGTGAGCCCTTTGGGCAGCAAGGCAGTTCGTCTTGGCAGGATGCAGGTTCTGATTCGAGTTCTCTTCTCCAGGAAGTGTCTTGATGAAGTAGAGTGTCTACCTCAGAAGTGTCTAAATTGGTAGGGTCAGAGTCCCTGCTTAAATACCCAAATGTGCCTTTGAAGTGGGGGGAGAGTTCAAAGAGTGGCTTAGAAGTGCACAAGGTCCCATTTCAGTTCCATCCTGTCTGCCATGGTCCCATTAGGAGGTGTGGCAGTCCTTTGTGTGAGGGCAGGCTACTGTCCTTTGACATGTAAGTGAGAGCCCTCCACCCTCCCAGCCCAGGAAGGCCCCTTCAAAATGCAGATGTATGCAAGTGAGGCTGAGTATCCTGTCTTTGTGGTGTGTCTGAGTGAATGCACAAGGGAGCTGTCAACTAAACCTAGCCAGTCGTGGATTGGAAGGCACAGAAGGATTTAAGTGTAGAGAAATGCTCACTTTCTAAAAGTGGCATTTCTAAAATAGTAATATAAAATCCAACTTCACCATTAAGCGGGGTTTTGTATCACCATTTTGGCCATACTAAATATGACCTGGCTACTCCTTTCAGATAAGTATCTACTACTCAAACAGTATATGAGGGTAGCCCCAATGCTATCCTATGAAAGGAGCAGGCCTCACAGCAGTGTAAAAACGAAGTTAGGAGTTTTACACTACTAGGACATATAGAACACACATGTTCATGTTCTGTCTTTTATCTACATAGCACCCTGCCCTCTGGGTTACCTAGGGCCTACCTTAGGGGTGACTTATATGTAGAAAAAGGGGAGTTTAAGGCTTGGCAAGTACTTTTAAATGCCAAGTCGAAGTGGCAGTGAAACTGCACACGCAGGCACAGCAGAGGCAGTCCTGAGACATGGTTAGGGGGCTACTTATGTGGGTGGCACAACCAGTGCTGCAGCCCACTAGTAGCATTTAATTTACAGGCCCTGGGCACATGTAGTGCACTTGAGTAGGGACTTAAAAGTAAATTAAATAAGCCAATTGGGTATGAACCAATGCCACAATGATTTAAGGAGAAAGCATATGTACTTTAGCACTGTTTAGCATTGATAAAGTGCACAGAGTCCTAAAGCCAGACAAAAATGAGGTCAGAAAAAAGAAAGGAGGAAGGCAAAAACTTTGGGGGGGACCCTGCAGAAAGGTCATTTCCAACACCGGTCATAAGTACGCAGTGAAGAGGGTATGGACCGGTCATGTGTCAGAAGTGAAGAGGGTATGGACCGTGTGAGAAAGTAGCCTCTTTCTAGCCTTGTTACCCCCACTTTTAGCCTGTTTGTGAGTGTATGTCAGGGTGTTTTTACTGTCTCAATGGGATCCAGCTAGCCAGGGCCCAGTGCTCATAGTGGAAACCCTATGTAGTCACTATGTTTGTTATGTGTCACTGGGACCCTGCTAGCCAGGACCCCAGTGCTCATAGGTTTGTGACCTATATGTATGTGTTCCCTGTGTGATGCCTAACTGTCTCACTGAGGATCTGCTAACCAGAACCTCAGTGGTTATGCTCTCTCTTTACAAATTGTCACTAACAGGCTAGTGACCAATTTCACCAATTCACATTGGCATACTGGAACACCCTTATAATTCCCTAGTATATGGTACTGAGGTACCCAGGGTTTTGGGGTTCCAGGAGATCCCGATGGGCTGCAGCATTTCTTTTGCCACCCATAGGGAGCTCTGACAATTCTTACACAGGCCTGCCACTGCAGCCTGAGTGAAATAACGTCCACGTTATTTCACAGCCATTTACCACTGCACTTAAGTAACTTATAAGTCACCTATATGTCTAACCTTCACCTGGTGAAGGTTGGGTGCTAAGTTACTTAGTGTGTGGGCGCCCTGGCACTAGCCTAGGTGCCCCCACATCGTTCAGGGCAAATTCCACGGACTTTGTGAGTGCTGGGACACCATTACACGTGTGCACTGTACATAGGTCACTACCTATGTACAGCGTCACAATGGTAACTCCGAACATGGCCATGTAACATGTCTAAGATCATGGAATTGTCACCCCAATACTATTCTGGTATTGGGTGGACAATTCCATGATTCCACGGGTCTCTAGCACAGAACCCGGGTACTGCGAAACTGCCTTTCCCAGGTTTCCACTGCAGCTGCTGCTGCTGCCAACCCCTCAGACAGGATTCTGCCCTCCTGGGGTCTTGGCAGCCCGGCCCAGGAAGGCAGAACAAAAGATTTCCTCTGAGAGAGGGTGTTACACCCTCTCCCTTTGGAAATAGGTGTGAAGGGCAGGGGAGGAGTAGCCTCCCCCAGCCTCTGGAAATGCTTTGATGGGCACAGATGGTGCCCATCTCTGCATAAGCCAGTCTACACCGGTTCAGGGATCCCCCCAGCCCTGCTCTGCCGCGGAACTGGACAAAGGAAAGAGGAGTGACTACTCCCCTGACCTGCACCTCCCAGGGGAGGTGCCCAGAGCTCCTCCAGTGTGCTCCAGACGTCTGCCATCTTGGAAACAGAGGTGTTGCTGGCACACTGGACTGCTCTGAGTGGCCAGTGCCATCAGGTGACGTCAGAGACTCCTTCTGATAGGCTCTTACCTGTGTTACTAGCCTATCCTCCTTCCTAGGTAGCCAAACCTCCTTTCCTGGCTATTTAGGGTCTCTGCTTTGGGGAATTCTTCAGATACCAAATGCAAGAGCTCACCAGAGTTGCTCTGCATCTCTCTCTTCACCTTCTGCCAAAGTATCGACCGCTGACTGCTGAGGACGCCTGCAAAACTGCAACAAAGTAGCAAAGACGACTACTGCAACCTTGTGTCGCTTATCCTGCCACCTTCTCAACTGTTTCCTGGTGGTGCATGCTCTGGGGGTAGCCTGCCTCCTTTCTGCACCAGGAGCTCTGAAGAAATCTCCTGTGGGACGACGGAACCTTCCCCCTGCAACTGCAGGCAACAAAAGACTGCATCACCGGTCCTCTGGGTCCCCTCTCAGCACGACGAGTGTGGTCCCTGGAACTCAGCAACTCTGTCCAAGGGACTCCCACAGTCCAGTGGCTCTTCAGTCAAAGTTTGGTAGAGGTAAGTCCTTGCCTCCCCACACTAGACTGCATTTGCTGAGTACCGCGTGATTTGCAGCTGCTCCGGCTCCTGTGCACTCTTCCAGGATTTCCTTCGTGCACAGCCAAGCCTGGGTCCCCGACACTCTAACCTGCAGTGCACAACCTTCTGAGTTGTCCTCCGGCATCGTGGGACTCCCTTTTCCGACTTTGGGTGGACTCCAGCTCACTCCTCTTCCAAGTGCCTGTTCTGGTACTTCTGTGGGTGCTGCCTGCTTCTGTGAGGGCTCCCTGACTTGCTGGGCGCCCCCTCTGTCTCCTCGTCCAAGTGGCAACATCCTGGTCCCTCCTGGGCCACAGCAGCATCCAAAAACCCTAACTGCGACCCTTGCAGCTAGCAAGGCTTGTTTGTGGTCTTTCTGCGTGGGAACACCTCTGCAAGCTTCTTCACGACGTGGGACATCCATCCTCCAAAGGGGAAGTTCCTAGTCCTCTTCATTCTTGCAGAATCCACAGCTTCTACCATCCAGTGGCAGCTTCTTTGCACCCTCAGCTGGCATTTCCTGGGCATCTGCCCACTCTCGACATTGTCGCGACTCTTGGACTTGGTCCCCTTGTTTCACAGGTACTCAGGTCCAGAAATCCACTGTTGTTGTTTTTCTGGTGTTGGTCTTTCTTGCAGAAACCCCCTATCACAACTTCTGTGCTCTCTGGGGGTTATAGGTGCACTTTACACCTACTTTTCAGGGTCTTGGGGTGGGCTATTTTTCTAACCCTCACTGTTTTCTTATAGTCCCAGCGACCCTCTACAAGCTCACATAGGTTTGGGGTCCATTCGTGGTTCGCATTCCACTTTTAGAGTATATGGTTTGTGTTGCCCCAATACCTATGTGCTCCTATTGCAATCTACTGTAACTTTACATTGCTTGTATTACTTTCTTTTGCTATTACTGCATATTTTTGGTATTGTGTACATATATCTTGTGTATATTTGGCATCCTCATACTGAGGGTACTCACTGAGATACTTTTGGCATATTGTCATAAAAATAAAGTACCTTTATTTTTAGTATATCTGTGTATTGTGTTTTCTTATGATATTGTGCATATGACACCAGTGGTATAGTAGGAGCTTTGCATGTCTCCTAGTTCAGCCTAAGCTGCTCTGCTATAGCTACCTTCTATCAGCCTAAGCTGCTAGAAACTCCTCTTCTACACTAATAAGGGATAACTGGACCTGGTACAGAGTGTAAGTACCCCTTGGTACCCACTACAAGCCAGGCCAGCCTCCTACAGACCGGTCATGTGTCAGTAGTGAAGAGGGTATTGACCGGTCATAAGTACGCAGTGAAGAGGATATGGACTGGTCATTTGTAAGCAGTGAAGAGGGTATGGACCGTTCATGTGTCAGTAGTGAAGAGGGTATGGACCGGTTATGTGTCAGTAGTGAAGAGGGTATGGACCGGTCATGTGTCAGTAGTGAAGAGGGTATGGACCGTTCAGGTGTCAGTAGTGAAGAGGGTATGGACCGGTCATGTGTCAGTAGTGAAGATGGTATGGACCAGTCATGTGTCAGTAGTGAAGAGGGTATGGACCAGTCATGTGTCAGTAGTGAAGATGGTATGGACCAGTCATGTGTCAGTAGTGAAGAGGCTATGGACCGATTATGTGTCAGTAGTGAAGAGGGTATATACCAGTTATGTGTCAGTAGTGAAGAGGATCTGGACCAGTTATGTGTCAGTAGTGAAGAGGGTATGGACCGGCCATGTGTCAGTAGTGAAGAGGGTATGTACCAGTTATGTGTCAGTAGTGAAGAGAGTATGGACCTGTCATGTGTTGGTATTGAAGAGGGTATGTACCAGTCATGTGTCAGTAGTGAAGAGGCTATGGACCGGTTATGTGTCAGTAGTGAAGAAGGTATGTACCAGTTATGTGTCAGTAGTGAAGAAGTTATGGACCGGTCATGTGTCAGTAGTGAAGAGGGTCTGGACCGATCATGTGTCAGTAGTGAAGAGGGTATGTACCAGTTATGTGTCAGTAGTGAAGAAGTTATGGACGGGTCAAGTGTCAGAAGTGAAGAGGGTTTATACCAGTTATGTATAGGATATAGACTGGTCATGTGTCAAAGAGGTCGAGAGGGGTGAAGCTTGCAAACATATCCGGTTTATAAGCAGATGGTGAGGTAGACCAGGGTCCCCCTGGAAGACTTACCCGATTTACACTTGAGCGTAACAGTGAGGCTGACAGGGATCAAGTTTATTAGGTTTTCACATGTATGTAACAATGAGGTTGAGAGGAATTTAGTTTACTAGGTTTGCACTTGTAGGTAACAATTAAATTGAGAGGGATTAAGTTTACTAGGTTTACACTTGTACGTAACAATAAGGTTCAGAGGGATTACGTTTACCAGCTTTACACTTGTTCATTAGAACGAGATTGAGAAGGATTAAGGTTATTAAATTTACACTTGTGAATAACAATGATGTTGAGAGGGATTCAATTTACTAGCTTTACACTTGTATGAAACAATGAAGGTGAGAGGGATTAAGTTTACTAGGTTTACACTTGTACGAAACGATGCAGTTGAGAAGAATTAAGTTTACCAGGTTTGCACTTGTATGAAACAATGAAGGTGAGAGGGATTAACTTTACTAGGTTTACACATGTACTTAACAATGAGGTTGAGAGGGATTAAGTTTGCTAGGTTTACACTTGAACGTAACTATGAGGTTGAGAGGGATTAAGTTTACTAGGTTTACACTTGTACGAAACAATGAAGGTGAGAGGGATTAAATTCAGTAGATTTACACTTGTACGAAACAATGATGTGAGAGGGATTAAGTTTACTAGGTTTACACTTGTACGTAACTATGAGGTTGACAGGCATTAAGTTTACTAGTGTTAGAAATGGGGTCCTTGGTTGACAGTCAGGTTACCCCCTGTTCAAGCAAAGACCCTCACTCTAGTCAGGGTAAAAGAGAATCACCCTCAGCTAACCCCTGCTTACCCCCTTGGTAGCTTGGCAGAGCAGTAGGCTTAACCTCAGAGTGCTAGGCGTAAAGTATTTGTACCAACACACACAGTAACTCAATGAAAACACTACAAAATGACACAACACAGGTTTAGAAAAATAGGAAATATTTATCTAAACAAAACAAGACCAAAACGACAAAAATCCACCATACACAAGTCAAGTTATTAATTAAAAATCAAAAAGAGTCTTTAAGTAGTTTTTAAAAACACACTAGCGCTGCTAGAGTGAAAATGTACCTGGTGTGCGTCAAAAATAACCCCGCACGGGCGGGCGTGCGTCGAAAATAACTCCGCACGGCGGTACTCGAGTCAAAAATCCAGCCGCACGATGAGTTGACGATCCAGCCGCGCAGGTTGCGATCTCCCAGCCTCCGTCAGCGATGCTGCGCGTCGTTTCTCCTGCTCCGTGCGTCGATTCTTCGGTCGCGTTTCCTGCGAGCGTCGTTTCTCAGCCGCGGAGCTGGCGGCGCGTCGTTTTTCAGCCGCAGATCGGATTCGCGTCGATCTTTTCCCCGCACGGCGCTCTGTGCGTGGATTTTCTTGTCTTTAGGCTGCCAGCTTCTCCTTTCAGGGTCCCAGGAACTGGATGGGCACCACAGGGCAGAGTAGGAGTCTCTCCAGAGGCTCCAGGTGCTGGCAGTTAGAAGTCTTTGCTGTCCCTGAGACTTCAAACAACAGGAGGCAAGCTCTAGATCAAGCCCTTGGAGATTTCTTCTCAAGATGGAAGGCACACAAAGTCCAGTCTTTGCCCTCTTACTCTGGCAGAAGCAGCACTGCAGGAAAGCTCCACAAAGCACAGTCACAGGCAGGGCAGCACTTCCTCCTCAGCTAACAGCTCTTCTCCAGGCAGAGGTTCCTCTTGATTCCAGAAGTGTTTCTCAAGTCTGTAGATTTGGGTGCCCTTCTTATACCCATTTTAGTCTTTGAAGTCACCTTTCTTCAAAGGGGACTCACACCTACTTGTGAAATCCTGCCTTGCCCAGGCAAGGCCTCAGACACACACCAGGGGGTTGGAGCCGGCATTGTTAGAGGCAGGCACAGTCCTTTCAGATGAGAGTGACCACTCCACCCCTCCCTCCTAGCAGAGATGGCTAATCAGGAAATGCAGGTTACACCCCAGCTCCCTTTGTGTCACTGTCTGGTGTGAGGTGAAAAACAACCCAACTGTCAACTGACCCAGACAGGGAATCCACAAACAAGGCAGAGTCACAGAATGGTTTAAGCAAGAAAATGCTCACTTTCTAAAAGTGGCATTTTCAAACGCACAATCTTAAAATCAACTTTACTAAAAGATGTATTTTTAAATTGTGAGCTCAGGGACCCCAAACTCCACATGTCCATCTACTCTCTAGGGGAATCTACGCTTTAATCATATTTAAAGGTAGCCCCCATATTATCCTATGAGAGAGACAGTCCTTGCAACAGTGAAAAACGAATTTAGCAGTATTTCACTGTCAGGACATCTAAACCACATTACTATGGCCCTCATTCTGACCCTGGCGGTCTTTGACCGCCAGGGCGGAGGACCGCGGGAGCACCGCCGACAAGCCGGCGGTGCTTCAATGGGGATTCCGACCGCGGCGGTAAAGCCGCGGTCGGACCGGCACCACTGGCGGGGTCCCGCCAGTGTACCGCGGCCCCATTGAATCCTCCGCGGCGGCGCAGCTTGCTGCACCGCAGCGGGGATTCTGACCCCCCCTACCGCCATCCAGATCCCGGCGGTCGGACCGCCGAGATCCGGATGGCGGTAGGGGGGGTCGCGGGGCCCCTGGGGGCCCCTGCAGTGCCCATGCCACTGGCATGGGCATTGCAGGGGCCCCCGTAAGAGGGCCCCTACATGTATTTCACTGTCCGCTGCGCAGACAGTGAAATACGCGACGGGTGCAACTGCACCCGTCGCACAGCTTCCACTCCGCCGGCTCGATTCCGAGCCGGCTTCATCGTGGAAGCCTCTTTCCCGCTGGGCTGGCTGGCGGTCTGAAGGAGACCGCCCGCCAGCCCAGCGGGAAAGTCAGAATTACCGCCGCGGTCTTTCCACCGCGGAACGGTAACCTGACGGCGGGACTTTGGCGGGCGGCCTCCGCCGCCCGCCAAGGTCAGAATGAGGGCCTATATGTCCTACCTTATCCATACACTGCACCCTGCCCTTGGGGCTACCTAGGGCCTACCTTAGGGGTGCCTTACATGTAAGAAAAGGGAAGGTTTAGGCCTGGCAAGTGGGTACACTTGCCAAGTCGAATTTATAGTGTAAAAATACACACACAGACACTGCAGTGGCAGGTCTGAGACATGATTACAGAGCTACTTATGTGGGTGGCACAACCAGTGCTGCAGGCCCACTAGTAGCATTTGATTTACAGGCCCTGGGCACCTCGAGTGCACTTTACTAGGGACTTAACAGTAAAACAAATATGCCAATCATGGAGAACCAATTACGTACATATTTTAAACAGGAGCACTTGCACTTTAGCACTGGTTAGCAGTGGTAAAGTGCCCAGAGTAACAAACACAATAAAATCAGAGTCCAGCACACATCAACAACCTGGGGAACAGAGGCAAAAAGTTAAGGGAGACCACGCCAAGGATGAAAAGTCTAACACGTGTCCCCCCCAGCTAAAAGTGGGGAGCAACTACCCAACCTCATGGGAGTTCTCATCACTAAGGCGGAAGAACCTGGATAGACCATCAGCATTGGCGTGCTCTGTACCAGGACGATGTTCCACCGTAAAGTCCATCCCCTGTAGGGAAATGGACCACCTCAACAGTTTTGGATTCTCACCCCTCATCTGCATTAACCATCTGAGGGGCCTGTGGTCGGTCTGAACTCGGAAGTGAGTCCCAAACAAGTAGGGTCTTAGCTTCTTCAGTGCCCAGACCACAGCAAACGCTTCGCGTTCTATGGCACTCCACCTACGTTCCCTGGGTAGTAACCTCCTGCTAATGAAGGCTATGGGTTGATCTAGGCCCTCTTCATTAAGCTGTGAGAGTACTGCTCCAATACCATGCTCTGAGGCGTCTGTTGCACAACAAACTCCTTGGAGTAGTCAGGTGCCTGCAGCACAGGTGCTGTGCACATGGCAGCCTTCAGGGCATCAAAAGCGTTCTGGCAAGCCTCTGTCCAGATCACTTTCTTGGGTTGCTTCTTGGAAGTCAACTCAGTTAAGGGGGTAACAATGGTACCATATCCCTTAACAAACCTCCGGTAATATCCTGTGAGACCTAAAAAGGCTCTCACTTCAGTCTGGGTCTTGGGAGGCTCCCAAGCCAGAATCGTATCAATCTTAGGCTGTAGGGGTGCCACCTGGCCACTCCCCACCTGGTGTCCTAAGTACACCACAGAACCGTGCCCTATTTGGCACTTGCTCGCCTTAATAGTGAGACCTGCCTTCTGCAGGGCCTCTAACACTCTCCAGAGGTGTTGCAGGTGTTCCTCCCATGTGGAACTAAACACAGCAATGTCATCCAGGTAGGCGGCACTGAACTCATCCAGTCCTGCCAACACCTGGTTGACCAACCTCTGAAAGGTGGCAGGGGCGTTCTTCATCCCAAAGGGCATCACATTGAAGTGGAAGTGCCCATCTGGGGTAGAGAATGCTGACCTCTCCTTTGCCCCCTCAGTTAAGGCAATCTGCCAGTACCCAGATGTTAAATCAAACGTACTGAGGTACTTGGCAGCTCCTAACCGATCAATGAGCTCATCAGCTCGGGGGATGGGGTGTGCGTCAGTCTTGCTGACCGCATTGAGACCCCGGTAGTCCACACAGAACCTAAGTTCTGGAGTGGCACCACGAGCAGCAGCCTTTGGGACCAAGACCACTGGGCTGGCCCAAGGACTGCTGGAGCGCTCAATAACCCCTAGGGTTAACATTTTGGAGACTTCCTCCTTAATGCAAGCCCTGACCCTGTCAGTCACCCTGTAAACCTTATGTTTAACAGGTGTACTGTCCCCAGTGTCCACATCATGTGTGCACAGGTGTGTGACTCCTGGGATCGGGGAAAACAGCGAGGCGAACTGTCCAGTCCCTCTGCTGTTCCTCAGTCAGGGAGGGGGAGAGGATCACTCCCTCCACAGACCCATCTTTCTCTCCTGCAGACAGGAAGTCAGGAAGAGGCTCACTCTCTTCCTCCACCCCGTCATCTGTCGCTAGGAGCATGGATAGCTCAGTTCGCTCAAAGTGTGGTTTGAGGCGGTTGACATGTAGGACCCTCAAAGGGTTCCTGGGGGATTGCAAGTCTACCAGATAGGTGACCTCGCTCTTTCTTTCCACCACCTCATAAGGCCCAGTCCACTTATCTTGGAGAGCCCTAGGCTCCACTGGTGCCATGACCCACACTTTTTGTCCAGGCTGAAACTCAACCAGAGTGGCATTCTGGTCGTACCACCGTTTCATATCCTCCTGGCTTGCTTCCAGGTTCTCCTGAGCGAGACTCCTGAAGCGGGCAGTCTGGTTTCTTAGTGCCAGCATGTAGCTAAATACATCCTGGGGTGGTTTACTAGGAGCTTTCTCCAAAGCCTCCTTCACCAGACTGAGCGGTCCCCTCACAGGGTGGCCATAGATGAGCTCAAAGGGGCTAAAGCCAAGTCCCTTTTGAGGCACCTCCCTGTAAGCGAACAGAAGGCATGGCAAGAGGACGTCCCACTTACGCCTCAAGGGCTCTGACAGGCCCTGAATCATGCCTTTCAAGGTGCGGTTGAATCTCTCAACCAGACCATTACTTTGGGGGTGGTAAGGGGTGGTGAACTTGTAGGTTACCCCACACACCTTCCACAGAGACTTCATATAAGTGGATATGAAGTTTGTACCTCTATCAGATACCACCTCCTTGGGGAACCCCATGCGGGTAAAAACCCCCATCAAGGCACGTCCCACCACGGGGGCAGTGACCGTCCTTAGAGGAATGGCTTCTGGGTACCGCGTGGCATGGTCCACCAAGACCAGGATGAACCTGTTGCCCATGGCTGTCTTGGGATCCAGAGGCAGCACAATGTCAATTCCTACCCTTTCAAAGGGAGTACTGACAACAGGTAAAGGTAGAGGGGGAGCTTTGCATTTCCCCCCACTCTTGCCACTTGCCTGACAAGTCTGACAAGACCTACAATAAGCAGCTGACTGCTTGTGCATCAAGGGCCAGTAAAAGTGGGAGACAAGCCTCTTATAGGTCTTGTCCTGCCCTAGATGTCCTGCCAAAGGCACATCATGAGCCAAACCCAGTAGGAAGGCCCTGAAGCACTGGGGTACCACCAGCATACGAGCTGACCCAGGCTCAGGAACCTTAGGCTCACTATACAGGAGGCCATCCTCCCAGTAAATCAGGTGAGTACCTGGCGCCTCGCCAGCCGCCTGGGCTGCAGCCTGCTGCCGCAGCCCCTCAAGAGTAGGGCACTCCTTCTGCGCTGTGCAGAATGCTTCCCTGGTGGGTCCCCCTTCCTGCTGCCACTGTGACAGCTCAGGGACCTCCCCCAGTTCAGCCACCTGTTCCCCTGTAGGCTCCGGGGCATCACCCTCAGGCTCTGCCTCCTCCCGGACCGTGGGAACTTCTGGGGCCGGTTTCCCGCGCCCCCTGCCCTTCCTCTTCTTGGCGGTCCCCTGGGCCACTGTTTCAGGCTCCAGGGGCTCTTGACTACCCTGATTGGCTGCCATAGACCGGGTGGATACGCATACCCACCCAGGCAGACCCAACATCTACAAGTGAGACCTGTGTTCCACCTCCTTCCAAGGGGAATCCTCCAGGTCGTTACCTAGCAAACAATCAAAAGGCATGGTTGGACTCACAGCTACTTTCCAGGAACCTGAGATCCCCCCCCATTCAAAGGGAACCTGCGCCACTCTGCAGAGGCGCTCAGAGTTGTCTACTGCAACTACTTGGTGAAGTACCCGGGGATCAATCTGCTCTTCAGACACCAGGTGACTCCTCACTGTAGTCACACTGGCTCCTGTGTCTCTCAGAGCCTCCACCCTCTGTCCATTGATGGTCACCCATTGCCTGTACTTCTTAGTGTTATCAGGCACTAGGTTTCTCTGGACCATCTCACTGTCCCCTAGTGAGACAAGGGTCATTTCTGCTGGTTCCCACCCACCTGAAACCAACTCCTCCCCAAGCGCTACACTGGCCAAACCCTGGGACGGTGCACCAGTGGGTGCCAGTGTACTTCTGGGGCATTTGGGGTCCCCCCTCACATGACCCACCTGGTCACATGCATAGCACTTACGTGGGGGACCACCTGCCACTGGCTTCCCTTTGGACAACCATGGCTTCTTTTCACTGGGGGGTTGGGAATCCTAACCTGGGAATCAGTTTGGGGCCCTTTAGAGAACTCCCCCTGTTTGCCCTTACCCCCCCCTTTCTTCTGAGAGGGACCCTGCCCACCCTTGGCGTGGTCTCCCCCATACCTCTTTTGGACCCTGGTGCTCTCCCAGCGGTCCGCTTCCTGTGCAAGCTTCCTGGGGTCAGTCAGCTTGCTGTCAATGAGGTGCTGGCGCAGCTCTGGAAAACATAAACTGTACAAGTGCTCCCAAGCAATTAAATTGTAAAGCCCCTCATACGTGTTTACCTTACTGCACTTCACCCAACCATCCAGTGACCTGCAAAAAGAATCAACACATTCCAACCATGTTTGGGATTCCTTTCTCTTGTAGGATCTAAACTTCTCCTTGTACTGCTCAGGGGTGAGACCATACCTGGTAAGTAAGGCCTCCTTCATGACAGGGTAGGTGAGATCCTGAGCATCCCCTAAGGCTGTCAGTGTGTCCCTCCCCTCTGCCTCAAAATGCTTCCACAGGGCTGCCCCCCAATGAGCTTCAGGGACCAGGTTCATGTGGAGAGCTGACTCATAACCCTTGAACCACAAGCAGATGTCATCATCCCTCTTATAATCCCTCACAAGGTCTTTTGGGATGTGTACCCTTCTCTCAGGCTGCACTGTAGGATTGCTGCCACCATCTCTACTGGACTGACTCCTCTGATCTATCTCTTTTAAACTGAGCTCATGAGCCATGGCTAACTTCCTTTCCTCAATGGCCAGCTTTCTCTGTTCCACCTCTAGACTGAGCTTTTTCAACTCCAATTGGTACTCCCTCTCTGCCTGTCTGTCCTGTAACTCTTCAGGTGTCAGACCCTTGGAGGATACACTGCTACTTGCCCTAGAGACTCCTTCCCTGGGAATAACAGGCCCCCCCAATATACCATTCTGTACTGATTGCTCTCTCTCCTCATCCTCATCCTCCTCATCCTCAGTGTGCCCTCCAGTGCTTCTGGTTGTCACCCAGGCCCTCAGCGCCTTTTTCAGCTCATCCTTCTTGGAAGAGCTCTTAATGGGACAACCAAAATTTTTACAAAACTGCTTTAGCTGAGCCTTGTTATAACTATCCAATTGCTTCAGGTCAAAAACAGCTTCAACTGGTGCATCTCCAAGTAGAGACATGATAAAAGGTTAAAAGAGTGCAAAGTTCCAAATGCAGAAAAGCAAGTTCCCAAATGAAGTTCCAGAAAAGTCAATCACCGGATCAACGAAAAAAGAAACTGAATGCAGAGCAAAAACAGTCCAAATAGAAAAAAACAAAAATCACAAGACTAGTAGTATGCGGTCACGTAGTGGTCTGAGATCAAAACAGTAGTGTACACTTAATTACTGTATGTCAAGCACAAATACAAGTCCAAATCCCGACCGCTGATCACCAATGTTAGAAATGGGGTCCTTGGTTGACAGTCAGGTTACCCCCTGTTCAAGCAAAGACCCTCACTCTAGTCAGGGTAAAAGAGAATCACCCTCAGCTAACCCCTGCTTACCCACTTGGTAGCTTGGCAGAGCAGTAGGCTTAAGCTCAGAGTGCTAGGCGTAAAGTATTTGTACCAACACACACAGTAACTCAATGAAAACACTACAAAATGACACAACACAGGTTTAGAAAAATAGGAAATATTTATCTAAACAAAACAAGACCAAAACGACAAAAATCCACCATACACAAGTCAAGTTATTAATTAAAAATCAAAAAGAGTCTTTAAGTAGTTTTTAAAAACACACTAGTGCTGCTAGAGTGAAAATGTACCTGGTGTGCGTCAAAAATAACCCCGCACGGGCGGGCGTGCGTCGAAAATAACTCCGCACGGCGGTACTCGAGTCAAAAATCCAGCCGCACGATGAGTTGACGATCCAGCCGCGCAGGTTGCGATCTCCAAGCCTCCGTCAGCGATGCTGCGCGTCGTTTCTCCTGCTCCGTGCGTCGATTCTTCGGTCGCGTTTCCTGCGAGCGTCGTTTCTCAGCCACGGAGCTGGCGGCGCGTCGTTTTTCAGCCGCAGATCGGATTCGCGTCGATCTTTTCCCCGCACGGCGCTCTGTGCGTGGATTTTCTTGTCTTTAGGCTGCCAGCTTCTCCTTTCAGGGTCCCAGGAACTGGATGGGCACCACAGGGCAGAGTAGGAGTCTCTCCAGAGGCTCCAGGTGCTGGCAGAGAGAAGTCTTTGCTGTCCCTGAGACTTCAAACAACAGGAGGCAAGCTCTAGATCAAGCCCTTGGAGATTTCTTCTCAAGATGGAAGGCACACAAAGTCCAGTCTTTGCCCTCTTACTCTGGCAGAAGCAGCACTGCAGGAAAGCTCCACAAAGCACAGTCACAGGCAGGGCAGCACTTCCTCCTCAGCTAACAGCTCTTCTCCAGGCAGAGGTTCCTCTTGATTCCAGAAGTGTTTCTCAAGTCTGTAGATTTGGGTGCCCTTCTTATACCCATTTTAGTCTTTGAAGTCACCTTTCTTCAAAGGGGACTCACACCTACTTGTGAAATCCTGCCTTGCCCAGGCAAGGCCTCAGACACACACCAGGGGGTTGGAGCCGGCATTGTTAGAGGCAGGCACAGTCCTTTCAGATGAGAGTGACCACTCCACCCCTCCCTCCTAGCAGAGATGGCTAATCAGGAAATGCAGGTTACACCCCAGCTCCCTTTGTGTCACTGTCTGGTGTGAGGTGAAAAACAACCCAACTGTCAACTGACCCAGACAGGGAATCCACAAACAAGGCAGAGTCACAGAATGGTTTAAGCAAGAAAATGCTCACTTTCTAAAAGTGGCATTTTCAAACGCACAATCTTAAAATCAACTTTACTAAAAGATGTATTTTTAAATTGTGAGCTCAGGGACCCCAAACTCCACATGTCCATCTACTCTCTAGGGGAATCTACGCTTTAATCATATTTAAAGGTAGCCCCCAAATTATCCTATGAGAGAGACAGTCCTTGCAACAGTGAAAAACGAATTTAGCAGTATTTCACTGTCAGGACATCTAAACCACATTACTATATGTCCTACCTTATCCATACACTGCACCCTGCCCTTGGGGCTACCTAGGGCCTACCTTAGGGGTGCCTTACATGTAAGAAAAGGGAAGGTTTAGGCCTGGCAAGTGGGTACACTTGCCAAGTCGAATTTATAGTGTAAAAATACACACACAGACACTGCAGTGGCAGGTCTGAGACATGATTACAGAGCTACTTATGTGGGTGGCACAACCAGTGCTGCAGGCCCACTAGTAGCATTTGATTTACAGGCCCTGGGCACCTCGAGTGCACTTTACTAGGGACTTAACAGTAAAACAAATATGCCAATCATGGAGAACCAATTACGTACATATTTTAAACAGGAGCACTTGCACTTTAGCACTGGTTAGCAGTGGTAAAGTGCCCAGAGTAACAAACACAATAAAATCAGAGTCCAGCACACATCAACAACCTGGGGAACAGAGGCAAAAAGTTAAGGGAGACCACGCCAAGGATGAAAAGTCTAACACGTGTCCCCCCCAGCTAAAAGTGGGGAGCAACTACCCAACCTCATGGGAGTTCTCATCACTAAGGCGGAAGAACCTGGATAGACCATCAGCATTGGCGTGCTCTGTACCAGGACGATGTTCCACCGTAAAGTCCATCCCCTGTAGGGAAATGGACCACCTCAACAGTTTTGGATTCTCACCCCTCATCTGCATTAACCATCTGAGGGGCCTGTGGTCGGTCTGAACTCGGAAGTGAGTCCCAAACAAGTAGGGTCTTAGCTTCTTCAGTGCCCAGACCACAGCAAACGCTTCGCGTTCTATGGCACTCCACCTACGTTCCCTGGGTAGTAACCTCCTGCTAATGAAGGCTATGGGTTGATCTAGGCCCTCTTCATTAAGCTGTGAGAGTACTGCTCCAATACCATGCTCTGAGGCGTCTGTTGCACAACAAACTCCTTGGAGTAGTCAGGTGCCTGCAGCACAGGTGCTGTGCACATGGCAGCCTTCAGGGCATCAAAAGCGTTCTGGCAAGCCTCTGTCCAGATCACTTTCTTGGGTTGCTTCTTGGAAGTCAACTCAGTTAAGGGGGTAACAATGGTACCATATCCCTTAACAAACCTCCGGTAATATCCTGTGAGACCTAAAAAGGCTCTCACTTCAGTCTGGGTCTTGGGAGGCTCCCAAGCCAGAATCGTATCAATCTTAGGCTGTAGGGGTGCCACCTGGCCACTCCCCACCTGGTGTCCTAAGTACACCACAGAACCGTGCCCTATTTGGCACTTGCTCGCCTTAATAGTGAGACCTGCCTTCTGCAGGGCCTCTAACACTCTCCAGAGGTGTTGCAGGTGTTCCTCCCATGTGGAACTAAACACAGCAATGTCATCCAGGTAGGCGGCACTGAACTCATCCAGTCCTGCCAACACCTGGTTGACCAACCTCTGAAAGGTGGCAGGGGCGTTCTTCATCCCAAAGGGCATCACATTGAAGTGGAAGTGCCCATCTGGGGTAGAGAATGCTGACCTCTCCTTTGCCCCCTCAGTTAAGGCAATCTGCCAGTACCCAGATGTTAAATCAAACGTACTGAGGTACTTGGCAGCTCCTAACCGATCAATGAGCTCATCAGCTCGGGGGATGGGGTGTGCGTCAGTCTTGCTGACCGCATTGAGACCCCGGTAGTCCACACAGAACCTAAGTTCTGGAGTGGCACCACGAGCAGCAGCCTTTGGGACCAAGACCACTGGGCTGGCCCAAGGACTGCTGGAGCGCTCAATAACCCCTAGGGTTAACATTTTGGAGACTTCCTCCTTAATGCAAGCCCTGACCCTGTCAGTCACCCTGTAAACCTTATGTTTAACAGGTGTACTGTCCCCAGTGTCCACATCATGTGTGCACAGGTGTGTGACTCCTGGGATCGGGGAAAACAGCGAGGCGAACTGTCCAGTCCCTCTGCTGTTCCTCAGTCAGGGAGGGGGAGAGGATCACTCCCTCCACAGACCCATCTTTCTCTCCTGCAGACAGGAAGTCAGGAAGAGGCTCACTCTCTTCCTCCACCCCGTCATCTGTCGCTAGGAGCATGGATAGCTCAGTTCGCTCAAAGTGTGGTTTGAGGCGGTTGACATGTAGGACCCTCAAAGGGTTCCTGGGGGATTGCAAGTCTACCAGATAGGTGACCTCGCTCTTTCTTTCCACCACCTCATAAGGCCCAGTCCACTTATCTTGGAGAGCCCTAGGCTCCACTGGTGCCATGACCCACACTTTTTGTCCAGGCTGAAACTCAACCAGAGTGGCATTCTGGTCGTACCACCGTTTCATATCCTCCTGGCTTGCTTCCAGGTTCTCCTGAGCGAGACTCCTGAAGCGGGCAGTCTGGTTTCTTAGTGCCAGCATGTAGCTAAATACATCCTGGGGTGGTTTACTAGGAGCTTTCTCCAAAGCCTCCTTCACCAGACTGAGCGGTCCCCTCACAGGGTGGCCATAGATGAGCTCAAAGGGGCTAAAGCCAAGTCCCTTTTGAGGCACCTCCCTGTAAGCGAACAGAAGGCATGGCAAGAGGACGTCCCACTTACGCCTCAAGGGCTCTGACAGGCCCTGAATCATGCCTTTCAAGGTGCGGTTGAATCTCTCAACCAGACCATTACTTTGGGGGTGGTAAGGGGTGGTGAACTTGTAGGTTACCCCACACACCTTCCACAGAGACTTCATATAAGTGGATATGAAGTTTGTACCTCTATCAGATACCACCTCCTTGGGGAACCCCATGCGGGTAAAAACCCCCATCAAGGCACGTCCCACCACGGGGGCAGTGACCGTCCTTAGAGGAATGGCTTCTGGGTACCGCGTGGCATGGTCCACCAAGACCAGGATGAACCTGTTGCCCATGGCTGTCTTGGGATCCAGAGGCAGCACAATGTCAATTCCTACCGTTTCAAAGGGAGTACTGACAACAGGTAAAGGTAGAGGGGGAGCTTTGCATTTCCCCCCACTCTTGCCACTTGCCTGACAAGTCTGACAAGACCTACAATAAGCAGCTGACTGCTTGTGCATCAAGGGCCAGTAAAAGTGGGAGACAAGCCTCTTATAGGTCTTGTCCTGCCCTAGATGTCCTGCCAAAGGCACATCATGAGCCAAACCCAGTAGGAAGGCCCTGAAGCACTGGGGTACCACCAGCATACGAGCTGACCCAGGCTCAGGAACCTTAGGCTCACTATACAGGAGGCCATCCTCCCAGTAAATCAGGTGAGTACCTGGCGCCTCGCCAGCCGCCTGGGCTGCAGCCTGCTGCCGCAGCCCCTCAAGAGTAGGGCACTCCTTCTGCGCTGTGCAGAATGCTTCCCTGGTGGGTCCCCCTTCCTGCTGCCACTGTGACAGCTCAGGGACCTCCCCCAGTTCAGCCACCTGTTCCCCTGTAGGCTCGGGGCATCACCCTCAGGCTCTGCCTCCTCCCGGACCGTGGGAACTTCTGGGGCCGGTTTCCCACGCCCCCTGCCCTTCCTCTTCTTGGCGGTCCCCTGGGCCACTGTTTCAGGCTCCAGGGGCTCTTGACTACCCTGATTGGCTGCCATAGACCGGGTGGATACGCATACCCACCCAGGCAGACCCAACATCTCCAAGTGAGACCTGTGTTCCACCTCCTTCCAAGGGGAATCCTCCAGGTCGTTACCTAGCAAACAATCAAAAGGCATGGTTGGACTCACAGCTACTTTCCAGGAACCTGAGATCCCCCCCCATTCAAAGGGAACCTGCGCCACTCTGCAGAGGCGCTCAGAGTTGTCTACCGCAACTACTTGGTGAAGTACCCGGGGATCAATCTGCTCTTCAGACACCAGGTGACTCCTCACTGTAGTCACACTGGCTCCTGTGTCTCTCAGAGCCTCCACCCTCTGTCCATTGATGGTCACCCATTGCCTGTACTTCTTAGTGTTATCAGGCACTAGGTTTCTCTGGACCATCTCACTGTCCCCTAGTGAGACAAGGGTCATTTCTGCTGGTTCCCACCCACCTGAAACCAACTCCTCCCCAAGCGCTACACTGGCCAAACCCTGGGACGGTGCACCAGTGGGTGCCGGTGTACTTCTGGGGCATTTGGGGTCCCCCCTCACATGACCCACCTGGTCACATGCATAGCACTTACGTGGGGGACCACCTGCCACTGGCTTCCCTTTGGACAACCATGGCTTCTTTTCACTGGGGGGTTGGGAATCCTAACCTGGGAATCAGTTTGGGGCCCTTTAGAGAACTCCCCCTGTTTGCCCTTACCCCCCCCCTTTCTTCTGAGAGGGACCCTGCCCACCCTTGGCGTGGTCTCCCCCATACCTCTTTTGGACCCTGGTGCTCTCCCAGCGGTCCGCTTCCTGTGCAAGCTTCCTGGGGTCAGTCAGCTTGCTGTCAATGAGGTGCTGGCGCAGCTCTGGAAAACATAAACTGTACAAGTGCTCCCAAGCAATTAAATTGTAAAGCCCCTCATACGTGTTTACCTTACTGCCCTTCACCCAACCATCCAGTGACCTGCAAAAAGAATCAACACATTCCAACCATGTTTGGGATTCCTTTCTCTTGTAGGATCTAAACTTCTCCTTGTACTGCTCAGGGGTGAGACCATACCTGGTAAGTAAGGCCTCCTTCATGACAGGGTAGGTGAGATCCTGAGCATCCCCTAAGGCTGTCAGTGTGTCCCTCCCCTCTGCCTCAAAATGCTTCCACAGGGCTGCCCCCCAATGAGCTTCAGGGACCAGGTTCATGTGGAGAGCTGACTCATAACCCTTGAACCACAAGCAGATGTCATCATCCCTCTTATAATCCCTCACAAGGTCTTTTGGGATGTGTACCCTTCTCTCAGGCTGCACTGTAGGATTGCTGCCACCATCTCTACTGGACTGACTCCTCTGATCTATCTCTTTTAAACTGAGCTCATGAGCCATGGCTAACTTCCTTTCCTCAATGGCCAGCTTTCTCTGTTCCACCTCTAGACTGAGCTTTTTCAACTCCAATTGGTACTCCCTCTCTGCCTGTCTGTCCTGTAACTCTTCAGGTGTCAGACCCTTGGAGGATACACTGCTACTTGCCCTAGAGACTCCTTCCCTGGGAATAACAGGCCCCCCCAATATACCATTCTGTACTGATTGCTCTCTCTCCTCATCCTCATCCTCCTCATCCTCAGTGTGCCCTCCAGTGCTTCTGGTTGTCACCCAGGCCCTCAGCGCCTTTTTCAGCTCATCCTTCTTGGAAGAGCTCTTAATGGGACAACCAAAATTTTTACAAAACTGCTTTAGCTGAGCCTTGTTATAACTATCCAATTGCTTCAGGTCAAAAACAGCTTCAACTGGTGCATCTCCAAGTAGAGACATGATAAAAGGTTAAAAGAGTGCAAAGTTCCAAATGCAGAAAAGCAAGTTCCCAAATGAAGTTCCAGAAAAGTCAATCACCGGATCAACGAAAAAAGAAACTGAATGCAGAGCAAAAACAGTCCAAATAGAAAAAAACAAAAATCACAAGACTAGTAGTATGCGGTCACGTAGTGGTCTGAGATCAAAACAGTAGTGTACACTTAATTACTGTATGTCAAGCACAAATACAAGTCCAAATCCCGACCGCTGATCACCAATGTTAGAAATGGGGTCCTTGGTTGACAGTCAGGTTACCCCCTGTTCAAGCAAAGACCCTCACTCTAGTCAGGGTAAAAGAGAATCACCCTCAGCTAACCCCTGCTTACCCACTTGGTAGCTTGGCAGAGCAGTAGGCTTAAGCTCAGAGTGCTAGGCGTAAAGTATTTGTACCAACACACACAGTAACTCAATGAAAACACTACAAAATGACACAACACAGGTTTAGAAAAATAGGAAATATTTATCTAAACAAAACAAGACCAAAACGACAAAAATCCACCATACACAAGTCAAGTTATTAATTAAAAATCAAAAAGAGTCTTTAAGTAGTTTTTAAAAACACACTAGTGCTGCTAGAGTGAAAATGTACCTGGTGTGCGTCAAAAATAACCCCGCACGGGCGGGCGTGCGTCGAAAATAACTCCGCACGGCGGTACTCGAGTCAAAAATCCAGCCGCACGATGAGTTGACGATCCAGCCGCGCAGGTTGCGATCTCCAAGCCTCCGTCAGCGATGCTGCGCGTCGTTTCTCCTGCTCCGTGCGTCGATTCTTCGGTCGCGTTTCCTGCGAGCGTCGTTTCTCAGCCGCGGAGCTGGCGGCGCGTCGTTTTTCAGCCGCAGATCGGATTCGCGTCGATCTTTTCCCCGCACGGCGCTCTGTGCGTGGATTTTCTTGTCTTTAGGCTGCCAGCTTCTCCTTTCAGGGTCCCAGGAACTGGATGGGCACCACAGGGCAGAGTAGGAGTCTCTCCAGAGGCTCCAGGTGCTGGCAGAGAGAAGTCTTTGCTGTCCCTGAGACTTCAAACAACAGGAGGCAAGCTCTAGATCAAGCCCTTGGAGATTTCTTCTCAAGATGGAAGGCACACAAAGTCCAGTCTTTGCCCTCTTACTCTGGCAGAAGCAGCACTGCAGGAAAGCTCCACAAAGCACAGTCACAGGCAGGGCAGCACTTCCTCCTCAGCTAACAGCTCTTCTCCAGGCAGAGGTTCCTCTTGATTCCAGAAGTGTTTCTCAAGTCTGTAGATTTGGGTGCCCTTCTTATACCCATTTTAGTCTTTGAAGTCACCTTTCTTCAAAGGGGACTCACACCTACTTGTGAAATCCTGCCTTGCCCAGGCAAGGCCTCAGACACACACCAGGGGGTTGGAGCCGGCATTGTTAGAGGCAGGCACAGTCCTTTCAGATGAGAGTGACCACTCCACCCCTCCCTCCTAGCAGAGATGGCTAATCAGGAAATGCAGGTTACACCCCAGCTCCCTTTGTGTCACTGTCTGGTGTGAGGTGAAAAACAACCCAACTGTCAACTGACCCAGACAGGGAATCCACAAACAAGGCAGAGTCACAGAATGGTTTAAGCAAGAAAATGCTCACTTTCTAAAAGTGGCATTTTCAAACGCACAATCTTAAAATCAACTTTACTAAAAGATGTATTTTTAAATTGTGAGCTCAGGGACCCCAAACTCCACATGTCCATCTACTCTCTAGGGGAATCTACGCTTTAATCATATTTAAAGGTAGCCCCCATATTATCCTATGAGAGAGACAGTCCTTGCAACAGTGAAAAACGAATTTAGCAGTATTTCACTGTCAGGACATCTAAACCACATTACTATATGTCCTACCTTATCCATACACTGCACCCTGCCCTTGGGGCTACCTAGGGCCTACCTTAGGGGTGCCTTACATGTAAGAAAAGGGAAGGTTTAGGCCTGGCAAGTGGGTACACTTGCCAAGTCGAATTTATAGTGTAAAAATACACACACAGACACTGCAGTGGCAGGTCTGAGACATGATTACAGAGCTACTTATGTGGGTGGCACAACCAGTGCTGCAGGCCCACTAGTAGCATTTGATTTACAGGCCCTGGGCACCTCGAGTGCACTTTACTAGGGACTTAACAGTAAAACAAATATGCCAATCATGGAGAACCAATTACGTACATATTTTAAACAGGAGCACTTGCACTTTAGCACTGGTTAGCAGTGGTAAAGTGCCCAGAGTAACAAACACAATAAAATCAGAGTCCAGCACACATCAACAACCTGGGGAACAGAGGCAAAAAGTTAAGGGAGACCACGCCAAGGATGAAAAGTCTAACACGTGTCCCCCCCAGCTAAAAGTGGGGAGCAACTACCCAACCTCATGGGAGTTCTCATCACTAAGGCGGAAGAACCTGGATAGACCATCAGCATTGGCATGCTCTGTACCAGGACGATGTTCCACCGTAAAGTCCATCCCCTGTAGGGAAATGGACCACCTCAACAGTTTTGGATTCTCACCCCTCATCTGCATTAACCATCTGAGGGGCCTGTGGTCGGTCTGAACTCGGAAGTGAGTCCCAAACAAGTAGGGTCTTAGCTTCTTCAGTGCCCAGACCACAGCAAACGCTTCGCGTTCTATGGCACTCCACCTACGTTCCCTGGGTAGTAACCTCCTGCTAATGAAGGCTATGGGTTGATCTAGGCCCTCTTCATTAAGCTGTGAGAGTACTGCTCCAATACCATGCTCTGAGGCGTCTGTTTGCACAACAAACTCCTTGGAGTAGTCAGGTGCCTGCAGCACAGGTGCTGTGCACATGGCAGCCTTCAGGGCATCAAAAGCGTTCTGGCAAGCCTCTGTCCAGATCACTTTCTTGGGTTGCTTCTTGGAAGTCAACTCAGTTAAGGGGGTAACAATGGTACCATATCCCTTAACAAACCTCCGGTAATATCCTGTGAGACCTAAAAAGGCTCTCACTTCAGTCTGGGTCTTGGGAGGCTCCCAAGCCAGAATCGTATCAATCTTAGGCTGTAGGGGTGCCACCTGGCCACTCCCCACCTGGTGTCCTAAGTACACCACAGAACCGTGCCCTATTTGGCACTTGCTCGCCTTAATAGTGAGACCTGCCTTCTGCAGGGCCTCTAACACTCTCCAGAGGTGTTGCAGGTGTTCCTCCCATGTGGAACTAAACACAGCAATGTCATCCAGGTAGGCGGCACTGAACTCATCCAGTCCTGCCAACACCTGGTTGACCAACCTCTGAAAGGTGGCAGGGGCGTTCTTCATCCCAAAGGGCATCACATTGAAGTGGAAGTGCCCATCTGGGGTAGAGAATGCTGACCTCTCCTTTGCCCCCTCAGTTAAGGCAATCTGCCAGTACCCAGATGTTAAATCAAACGTACTGAGGTACTTGGCAGCTCCTAACCGATCAATGAGCTCATCAGCTCGGGGGATGGGGTGTGCGTCAGTCTTGCTGACCGCATTGAGACCCCGGTAGTCCACACAGAACCTAAGTTCTGGAGTGGCACCACGAGCAGCAGCCTTTGGGACCAAGACCACTGGGCTGGCCCAAGGACTGCTGGAGCGCTCAATAACCCCTAGGGTTAACATTTTGGAGACTTCCTCCTTAATGCAAGCCCTGACCCTGTCAGTCACCCTGTAAACCTTATGTTTAACAGGTGTACTGTCCCCAGTGTCCACATCATGTGTGCACAGGTGTGTGACTCCTGGGATCGGGGAAAACAGCGAGGCGAACTGTCCAGTCCCTCTGCTGTTCCTCAGTCAGGGAGGGGGAGAGGATCACTCCCTCCACAGACCCATCTTTCTCTCCTGCAGACAGGAAGTCAGGAAGAGGCTCACTCTCTTCCTCCACCCCGTCATCTGTCGCTAGGAGCATGGATAGCTCAGTTCGCTCAAAGTGTGGTTTGAGGCGGTTGACATGTAGGACCCTCAAAGGGTTCCTGGGGGATTGCAAGTCTACCAGATAGGTGACCTCGCTCTTTCTTTCCACCACCTCATAAGGCCCAGTCCACTTATCTTGGAGAGCCCTAGGCTCCACTGGTGCCATGACCCACACTTTTTGTCCAGGCTGAAACTCAACCAGAGTGGCATTCTGGTCGTACCACCGTTTCATATCCTCCTGGCTTGCTTCCAGGTTCTCCTGAGCGAGACTCCTGAAGCGGGCAGTCTGGTTTCTTAGTGCCAGCATGTAGCTAAATACATCCTGGGGTGGTTTACTAGGAGCTTTCTCCAAAGCCTCCTTCACCAGACTGAGCGGTCCCCTCACAGGGTGGCCATAGATGAGCTCAAAGGGGCTAAAGCCAAGTCCCTTTTGAGGCACCTCCCTGTAAGCGAACAGAAGGCATGGCAAGAGGACGTCCCACTTACGCCTCAAGGGCTCTGACAGGCCCTGAATCATGCCTTTCAAGGTGCGGTTGAATCTCTCAACCAGACCATTACTTTGGGGGTGGTAAGGGGTGGTGAACTTGTAGGTTACCCCACACACCTTCCACAGAGACTTCATATAAGTGGATATGAAGTTTGTACCTCTATCAGATACCACCTCCTTGGGGAACCCCATGCGGGTAAAACCCCCCATCAAGGCACGTCCCACCACGGGGGCAGTGACCGTCCTTAGAGGAATGGCTTCTGGGTACCGCGTGGCATGGTCCACCAAGACCAGGATGAACCTGTTGCCCATGGCTGTCTTGGGATCCAGAGGCAGCACAATGTCAATTCCTACCCTTTCAAAGGGAGTACTGACAACAGGTAAAGGTAGAGGGGGAGCTTTGCATTTCCCCCCACTCTTGCCACTTGCCTGACAAGTCTGACAAGACCTACAATAAGCAGCTGACTGCTTGTGCATCAAGGGCCAGTAAAAGTGGGAGACAAGCCTCTTATAGGTCTTGTCCTGCCCTAGATGTCCTGCCAAAGGCACATCATGAGCCAAACCCAGTAGGAAGGCCCTGAAGCACTGGGGTACCACCAGCATACGAGCTGACCCAGGCTCAGGAACCTTAGGCTCACTATACAGGAGGCCATCCTCCCAGTAAATCAGGTGAGTACCTGGCGCCTCGCCAGCCGCCTGGGCTGCAGTCTGCTGCCGCAGCCCCTCAAGAGTAGGGCACTCCTTCTGCGCTGTGCAGAATGCTTCCCTGGTGGGTCCCCCTTCCTGCTGCCACTGTGACAGCTCAGGGACCTCCCCCAGTTCAGCCACCTGTTCCCCTGTAGGCTCCGGGGCATCACCCTCAGGCTCTGCCTCCTCCCGGACCGTGGGAACTTCTGGGGCCGGTTTCCCACGCCCCCTGCCCTTCCTCTTCTTGGCGGTCCCCTGGGCCACTGTTTCAGGCTCCAGGGGCTCTTGACTACCCTGATTGGCTGCCATAGACCGGGTGGATACGCATACCCACCCAGGCAGACCCAACATCTCCAAGTGAGACCTGTGTTCCACCTCCTTCCAAGGGGAATCCTCCAGGTCGTTACCTAGCAAACAATCAAAAGGCATGGTTGGACTCACAGCTACTTTCCAGGAACCTGAGATCCCCCCCCATTCAAAGGGAACCTGCGCCACTCTGCAGAGGCGCTCAGAGTTGTCTACCGCAACTACTTGGTGAAGTACCCGGGGATCAATCTGCTCTTCAGACACCAGGTGACTCCTCACTGTAGTCACACTGGCTCCTGTGTCTCTCAGAGCCTCCACCCTCTGTCCATTGATGGTCACCCATTGCCTGTACTTCTTAGTGTTATCAGGCACTAGGTTTCTCTGGACCATCTCACTGTCCCCTAGTGAGACAAGGGTCATTTCTGCTGGTTCCCACCCACCTGAAACCAACTCCTCCCCAAGCGCTACACTGGCCAAACCCTGGGACGGTGCACCAGTGGGTGCCGGTGTACTTCTGGGGCATTTGGGGTCCCCCCTCACATGACCCACCTGGTCACATGCATAGCACTTATGTGGGGGACCACCTGCCACTGGCTTCCCTTTGGACAACCATGGCTTCTTTTCACTGGGGGGTTGGGAATCCTAACCTGGGAATCAGTTTGGGGCCCTTTAGAGAACTCCCCCTGTTTGCCCTTACCCCCCCCCCTTTCTTCTGAGAGGGACCCTGCCCACCCTTGGCGTGGTCTCCCCCATACCTCTTTTGGACCCTGGTGCTCTCCCAGCGGTCCGCTTCCTGTGCAAGCTTCCTGGGGTCAGTCAGCTTGCTGTCAATGAGGTGCTGGCGCAGCTCTGGAAAACATAAACTGTACAAGTGCTCCCAAGCAATTAAATTGTAAAGCCCCTCATACGTGTTTACCTTACTGCCCTTCACCCAACCATCCAGTGACCTGCAAAAAGAATCAACACATTCCAACCATGTTTGGGATTCCTTTCTCTTGTAGGATCTAAACTTCTCCTTGTACTGCTCAGGGGTGAGACCATACCTGGTAAGTAAGGCCTCCTTCATGACAGGGTAGGTGAGATCCTGAGCATCCCCTAAGGCTGTCAGTGTGTCCCTCCCCTCTGCCTCAAAATGCTTCCACAGGGCTGCCCCCCAATGAGCTTCAGGGACCAGGTTCATGTGGAGAGCTGACTCATAACCCTTGAACCACAAGCAGATGTCATCATCCCTCTTATAATCCCTCACAAGGTCTTTTGGGATGTGTACCCTTCTCTCAGGCTGCACTGTAGGATTGCTGCCACCATCTCTACTGGACTGACTCCTCTGATCTATCTCTTTTAAACTGAGCTCATGAGCCATGGCTAACTTCCTTTCCTCAATGGCCAGCTTTCTCTGTTCAACCTCTAGACTGAGCTTTTTCAACTCCAATTGGTACTCCCTCTCTGCCTGTCTGTCCTGTAACTCTTCAGGTGTCAGACCCTTGGAGGATACACTGCTACTTGCCCTAGAGACTCCTTCCCTGGGAATAACAGGCCCCCCCAATATACCATTCTGTACTGATTGCTCTCTCTCCTCATCCTCATCCTCCTCATCCTCAGTGTGCCCTCCAGTGCTTCTGGTTGTCACCCAGGCCCTCAGCGCCTTTTTCAGCTCATCCTTCTTGGAAGAGCTCTTAATGGGACAACCAAAATTTTTACAAAACTGCTTTAGCTGAGCCTTGTTATAACTATCCAATTGCTTCAGGTCAAAAACAGCTTCAACTGGTGCATCTCCAAGTAGAGACATGATAAAAGGTTAAAAGAGTGCAAAGTTCCAAATGCAGAAAAGCAAGTTCCCAAATGAAGTTCCAGAAAAGTCAATCACCGGATCAACGAAAAAAGAAACTGAATGCAGAGCAAAAACAGTCCAAATAGAAAAAAACAAAAATCACAAGACTAGTAGTATGCGGTCACGTAGTGGTCTGAGATCAAAACAGTAGTGTACACTTAATTACTGTATGTCAAGCACAAATACAAGTCCAAATCCCGACCGCTGATCACCAATGTTAGAAATGGGGTCCTTGGTTGACAGTCAGGTTACCCCCTGTTCAAGCAAAGACCCTCACTCTAGTCAGGGTAAAAGAGAATCACCCTCAGCTAACCCCTGCTTACCCACTTGGTAGCTTGGCAGAGCAGTAGGCTTAAGCTCAGAGTGCTAGGCGTAAAGTATTTGTACCAACACACACAGTAACTCAATGAAAACACTACAAAATGACACAACACAGGTTTAGAAAAATAGGAAATATTTATCTAAACAAAACAAGACCAAAACGACAAAAATCCACCATACACAAGTCAAGTTATTAATTAAAAATCAAAAAGAGTCTTTAAGTAGTTTTTAAAAACACACTAGTGCTGCTAGAGTGAAAATGTACCTGGTGTGCGTCAAAAATAACCCCGCACGGGCGGGCGTGCGTCGAAAATAACTCCGCACGGCGGTACTCGAGTCAAAAATCCAGCCGCACGATGAGTTGACGATCCAGCCGCGCAGGTTGCGATCTCCAAGCCTCCGTCAGCGATGCTGCGCGTCGTTTCTCCTGCTCCGTGCGTCGATTCTTCGGTCGCGTTTCCTGCGAGCGTCGTTTCTCAGCCGCGGAGCTGGCGGCGCGTCGTTTTTCAGCCGCAGATCGGATTCGCGTCGATCTTTTCCCCGCACGGCGCTCTGTGCGTGGATTTTCTTGTCTTTAGGCTGCCAGCTTCTCCTTTCAGGGTCCCAGGAACTGGATGGGCACCACAGGGCAGAGTAGGAGTCTCTCCAGAGGCTCCAGGTGCTGGCAGAGAGAAGTCTTTGCTGTCCCTGAGACTTCAAACAACAGGAGGCAAGCTCTAGATCAAGCCCTTGGAGATTTCTTCTCAAGATGGAAGGCACACAAAGTCCAGTCTTTGCCCTCTTACTCTGGCAGAAGCAGCACTGCAGGAAAGCTCCACAAAGCACAGTCACAGGCAGGGCAGCACTTCCTCCTCAGCTAACAGCTCTTCTCCAGGCAGAGGTTCCTCTTGATTCCAGAAGTGTTTCTCAAGTCTGTAGATTTGGGTGCCCTTCTTATACCCATTTTAGTCTTTGAAGTCACCTTTCTTCAAAGGGGACTCACACCTACTTGTGAAATCCTGCCTTGCCCAGGCAAGGCCTCAGACACACACCAGGGGGTTGGAGCCGGCATTGTTAGAGGCAGGCACAGTCCTTTCAGATGAGAGTGACCACTCCACCCCTCCCTCCTAGCAGAGATGGCTAATCAGGAAATGCAGGTTACACCCCAGCTCCCTTTGTGTCACTGTCTGGTGTGAGGTGAAAAACAACCCAACTGTCAACTGACCCAGACAGGGAATCCACAAACAAGGCAGAGTCACAGAATGGTTTAAGCAAGAAAATGCTCACTTTCTAAAAGTGGCATTTTCAAACGCACAATCTTAAAATCAACTTTACTAAAAGATGTATTTTTAAATTGTGAGCTCAGGGACCCCAAACTCCACATGTCCATCTACTCTCTAGGGGAATCTACGCTTTAATCATATTTAAAGGTAGCCCCCATATTATCCTATGAGAGAGACAGTCCTTGCAACAGTGAAAAACGAATTTAGCAGTATTTCACTGTCAGGACATCTAAACCACATTACTATATGTCCTACCTTATCCATACACTGCACCCTGCCCTTGGGGCTACCTAGGGCCTACCTTAGGGGTGCCTTACATGTAAGAAAAGGGAAGGTTTAGGCCTGGCAAGTGGGTACACTTGCCAAGTCGAATTTATAGTGTAAAAATACACACACAGACACTGCAGTGGCAGGTCTGAGACATGATTACAGAGCTACTTATGTGGGTGGCACAACCAGTGCTGCAGGCCCACTAGTAGCATTTGATTTACAGGCCCTGGGCACCTCGAGTGCACTTTACTAGGGACTTAACAGTAAAACAAATATGCCAATCATGGAGAACCAATTACGTACATATTTTAAACAGGAGCACTTGCACTTTAGCACTGGTTAGCAGTGGTAAAGTGCCCAGAGTAACAAACACAATAAAATCAGAGTCCAGCACACATCAACAACCTGGGGAACAGAGGCAAAAAGTTAAGGGAGACCACGCCAAGGATGAAAAGTCTAACACGTGTCCCCCCCAGCTAAAAGTGGGGAGCAACTACCCAACCTCATGGGAGTTCTCATCACTAAGGCGGAAGAACCTGGATAGACCATCAGCATTGGCGTGCTCTGTACCAGGACGATGTTCCACCGTAAAGTCCATCCCCTGTAGGGAAATGGACCACCTCAACAGTTTTGGATTCTCACCCCTCATCTGCATTAACCATCTGAGGGGCCTGTGGTCGGTCTGAACTCGGAAGTGAGTCCCAAACAAGTAGGGTCTTAGCTTCTTCAGTGCCCAGACCACAGCAAACGCTTCGCGTTCTATGGCACTCCACCTACGTTCCCTGGGTAGTAACCTCCTGCTAATGAAGGCTATGGGTTGATCTAGGCCCTCTTCATTAAGCTGTGAGAGTACTGCTCCAATACCATGCTCTGAGGCGTCTGTTTGCACAACAAACTCCTTGGAGTAGTCAGGTGCCTGCAGCACAGGTGCTGTGCACATGGCAGCCTTCAGGGCATCAAAAGCGTTCTGGCAAGCCTCTGTCCAGATCACTTTCTTGGGTTGCTTCTTGGAAGTCAACTCAGTTAAGGGGGTAACAATGGTACCATATCCCTTAACAAACCTCCGGTAATATCCTGTGAGACCTAAAAAGGCTCTCACTTCAGTCTGGGTCTTGGGAGGCTCCCAAGCCAGAATCGTATCAATCTTAGGCTGTAGGGGTGCCACCTGGCCACTCCCCACCTGGTGTCCTAAGTACACCACAGAACCGTGCCCTATTTGGCACTTGCTCGCCTTAATAGTGAGACCTGCCTTCTGCAGGGCCTCTAACACTCTCCAGAGGTGTTGCAGGTGTTCCTCCCATGTGGAACTAAACACAGCAATGTCATCCAGGTAGGCGGCACTGAACTCATCCAGTCCTGCCAACACCTGGTTGACCAACCTCTGAAAGGTGGCAGGGGCGTTCTTCATCCCAAAGGGCATCACATTGAAGTGGAAGTGCCCATCTGGGGTAGAGAATGCTGACCTCTCCTTTGCCCCCTCAGTTAAGGCAATCTGCCAGTACCCAGATGTTAAATCAAACGTACTGAGGTACTTGGCAGCTCCTAACCGATCAATGAGCTCATCAGCTCGGGGGATGGGGTGTGCGTCAGTCTTGCTGACCGCATTGAGACCCCGGTAGTCCACACAGAACCTAAGTTCTGGAGTGGCACCACGAGCAGCAGCCTTTGGGACCAAGACCACTGGGCTGGCCCAAGGACTGCTGGAGCGCTCAATAACCCCTAGGGTTAACATTTTGGAGACTTCCTCCTTAATGCAAGCCCTGACCCTGTCAGTCACCCTGTAAACCTTATGTTTAACAGGTGTACTGTCCCCAGTGTCCACATCATGTGTGCACAGGTGTGTGACTCCTGGGATCGGGGAAAACAGCGAGGCGAACTGTCCAGTCCCTCTGCTGTTCCTCAGTCAGGGAGGGGGAGAGGATCACTCCCTCCACAGACCCATCTTTCTCTCCTGCAGACAGGAAGTCAGGAAGAGGCTCACTCTCTTCCTCCACCCCGTCATCTGTCGCTAGGAGCATGGATAGCTCAGTTCGCTCAAAGTGTGGTTTGAGGCGGTTGACATGTAGGACCCTCAAAGGGTTCCTGGGGGATTGCAAGTCTACCAGATAGGTGACCTCGCTCTTTCTTTCCACCACCTCATAAGGCCCAGTCCACTTATCTTGGAGAGCCCTAGGCTCCACTGGTGCCATGACCCACACTTTTTGTCCAGGCTGAAACTCAACCAGAGTGGCATTCTGGTCGTACCACCGTTTCATATCCTCCTGGCTTGCTTCCAGGTTCTCCTGAGCGAGACTCCTGAAGCGGGCAGTCTGGTTTCTTAGTGCCAGCATGTAGCTAAATACATCCTGGGGTGGTTTACTAGGAGCTTTCTCCAAAGCCTCCTTCACCAGACTGAGCGGTCCCCTCACAGGGTGGCCATAGATGAGCTCAAAGGGGCTAAAGCCAAGTCCCTTTTGAGGCACCTCCCTGTAAGCGAACAGAAGGCATGGCAAGAGGACGTCCCACTTACGCCTCAAGGGCTCTGACAGGCCCTGAATCATGCCTTTCAAGGTGCGGTTGAATCTCTCAACCAGACCATTACTTTGGGGGTGGTAAGGGGTGGTGAACTTGTAGGTTACCCCACACACCTTCCACAGAGACTTCATATAAGTGGATATGAAGTTTGTACCTCTATCAGATACCACCTCCTTGGGGAACCCCATGCGGGTAAAAACCCCCATCAAGGCACGTCCCACCACGGGGGCAGTGACCGTCCTTAGAGGAATGGCTTCTGGGTACCGCGTGGCATGGTCCACCAAGACCAGGATGAACCTGTTGCCCATGGCTGTCTTGGGATCCAGAGGCAGCACAATGTCAATTCCTACCCTTTCAAAGGGAGTACTGACAACAGGTAAAGGTAGAGGGGGAGCTTTGCATTTCCCCCCACTCTTGCCACTTGCCTGACAAGTCTGACAAGACCTACAATAAGCAGCTGACTGCTTGTGCATCAAGGGCCAGTAAAAGTGGGAGACAAGCCTCTTATAGGTCTTGTCCTGCCCTAGATGTCCTGCCAAAGGCACATCATGAGCCAAACCCAGTAGGAAGGCCCTGAAGCACTGGGGTACCACCAGCATACGAGCTGACCCAGGCTCAGGAACCTTAGGCTCACTATACAGGAGGCCATCCTCCCAGTAAATCAGGTGAGTACCTGGCGCCTCGCCAGCCGCCTGGGCTGCAGCCTGCTGCCGCAGCCCCTCAAGAGTAGGGCACTCCTTCTGCGCTGTGCAGAATGCTTCCCTGGTGGGTCCCCCTTCCTGCTGCCACTGTGACAGCTCAGGGACCTCCCCCAGTTCAGCCACCTGTTCCCCTGTAGGCTCCGGGGCATCACCCTCAGGCTCTGCCTCCTCCCGGACCGTGGGAACTTCTGGGGCCGGTTTCCCGCGCCCCCTGCCCTTCCTCTTCTTGGCGGTCCCCTGGGCCACTGTTTCAGGCTCCAGGGGCTCTTGACTACCCTGATTGGCTGCCATAGACTGGGTGGATACGCATACCCACCCAGGCAGACCCAACATCTACAAGTGAGACCTGTGTTCCACCTCCTTCCAAGGGGAATCCTCCAGGTCGTTACCTAGCAAACAATCAAAAGGCATGGTTGGACTCACAGCTACTTTCCAGGAACCTGAGATCCCCCCCCATTCAAAGGGAACCTGCGCCACTCTGCAGAGGCGCTCAGAGTTGTCTACTGCAACTACTTGGTGAAGTACCCGGGGATCAATCTGCTCTTCAGACACCAGGTGACTCCTCACTGTAGTCACACTGGCTCCTGTGTCTCTCAGAGCCTCCACCCTCTGTCCATTGATGGTCACCCATTGCCTGTACTTCTTAGTGTTATCAGGCACTAGGTTTCTCTGGACCATCTCACTGTCCCCTAGTGAGACAAGGGTCATTTCTGCTGGTTCCCACCCACCTGAAACCAACTCCTCCCCAAGCGCTACACTGGCCAAACCCTGGGACGGTGCACCAGTGGGTGCCGGTGTACTTCTGGGGCATTTGGGGTCCCCCCTCACATGACCCACCTGGTCACATGCATAGCACTTACGTGGGGGACCACCTGCCACTGGCTTCCCTTTGGACAACCATGGCTTCTTTTCACTGGGGGGTTGGGAATCCTAACCTGGGAATCAGTTTGGGGCCCTTTAGAGAACTCCCCCTGTTTGCCCTTACCCCCCCCTTTCTTCTGAGAGGGACCCTGCCCACCCTTGGCGTGGTCTCCCCCATACCTCTTTTGGACCCTGGTGCTCTCCCAGCGGTCCGCTTCCTGTGCAAGCTTCCTGGGGTCAGTCAGCTTGCTGTCAATGAGGTGCTGGCGCAGCTCTGGAAAACATAAACTGTACAAGTGCTCCCAAGCAATTAAATTGTAAAGCCCCTCATACGTGTTTACCTTACTGCCCTTCACCCAACCATCCAGTGACCTGCAAAAAGAATCAACACATTCCAACCATGTTTGGGATTCCTTTCTCTTGTAGGATCTAAACTTCTCCTTGTACTGCTCAGGGGTGAGACCATACCTGGTAAGTAAGGCCTCCTTCATGACAGGGTAGGTGAGATCCTGAGCATCCCCTAAGGCTGTCAGTGTGTCCCTCCCCTCTGCCTCAAAATGCTTCCACAGGGCTGCCCCCCAATGAGCTTCAGGGACCAGGTTCATGTGGAGAGCTGACTCATAACCCTTGAACCACAAGCAGATGTCATCATCCCTCTTATAATCCCTCACAAGGTCTTTTGGGATGTGTACCCTTCTCTCAGGCTGCACTGTAGGATTGCTGCCACCATCTCTACTGGACTGACTCCTCTGATCTATCTCTTTTAAACTGAGCTCATGAGCCATGGCTAACTTCCTTTCCTCAATGGCCAGCTTTCTCTGTTCCACCTCTAGACTGAGCTTTTTCAACTCCAATTGGTACTCCCTCTCTGCCTGTCTGTCCTGTAACTCTTCAGGTGTCAGACCCTTGGAGGATACACTGCTACTTGCCCTAGAGACTCCTTCCCTGGGAATAACAGGCCCCCCCAATATACCATTCTGTACTGATTGCTCTCTCTCCTCATCCTCATCCTCCTCATCCTCAGTGTGCCCTCCAGTGCTTCTGGTTGTCACCCAGGCCCTCAGCGCCTTTTTCAGCTCATCCTTCTTGGAAGAGCTCTTAATGGGACAACCAAAATTTTTACAAAACTGCTTTAGCTGAGCCTTGTTATAACTATCCAATTGCTTCAGGTCAAAAACAGCTTCAACTGGTGCATCTCCAAGTAGAGACATGATAAAAGGTTAAAAGAGTGCAAAGTTCCAAATGCAGAAAAGCAAGTTCCCAAATGAAGTTCCAGAAAAGTCAATCACCGGATCAACGAAAAAAGAAACTGAATGCAGAGCAAAAACAGTCCAAATAGAAAAAAACAAAAATCACAAGACTAGTAGTATGCGGTCACGTAGTGGTCTGAGATCAAAACAGTAGTGTACACTTAATTACTGTATGTCAAGCACAAATACAAGTCCAAATCCCGACCGCTGATCACCAATGTTAGAAATGGGGTCCTTGGTTGACAGTCAGGTTACCCCCTGTTCAAGCAAAGACCCTCACTCTAGTCAGGGTAAAAGAGAATCACCCTCAGCTAACCCCTGCTTACCCACTTGGTAGCTTGGCAGAGCAGTAGGCTTAAGCTCAGAGTGCTAGGCGTAAAGTATTTGTACCAACACACACAGTAACTCAATGAAAACACTACAAAATGACACAACACAGGTTTAGAAAAATAGGAAATATTTATCTAAACAAAACAAGACCAAAACGACAAAAATCCACCATACACAAGTCAAGTTATTAATTAAAAATCAAAAAGAGTCTTTAAGTAGTTTTTAAAAACACACTAGTGCTGCTAGAGTGAAAATGTACCTGGTGTGCGTCAAAAATAACCCCGCACGGGCGGGCGTGCGTCGAAAATAACTCCGCACGGCGGTACTCGAGTCAAAAATCCAGCCGCACGATGAGTTGACGATCCAGCCGCGCAGGTTGCGATCTCCAAGCCTCCGTCAGCGATGCTGCGCGTCGTTTCTCCTGCTCCGTGCGTCGATTCTTCGGTCGCATTTCCTGCGAGCGTCGTTTCTCAGCCGCGGAGCTGGCGGCGCGTCGTTTTTCAGCCGCAGATCGGATTCGCGTCGATCTTTTCCCCGCACGGCGCTCTGTGCGTGGATTTTCTTGTCTTTAGGCTGCCAGCTTCTCCTTTCAGGGTCCCAGGAACTGGATGGGCACCACAGGGCAGAGTAGGAGTCTCTCCAGAGGCTCCAGGTGCTGGCAGAGAGAAGTCTTTGCTGTCCCTGAGACTTCAAACAACAGGAGGCAAGCTCTAGATCAAGCCCTTGGAGATTTCTTCTCAAGATGGAAGGCACACAAAGTCCAGTCTTTGCCCTCTTACTCTGGCAGAAGCAGCACTGCAGGAAAGCTCCACAAAGCACAGTCACAGGCAGGGCAGCACTTCCTCCTCAGCTAACAGCTCTTCTCCAGGCAGAGGTTCCTCTTGATTCCAGAAGTGTTTCTCAAGTCTGTAGATTTGGGTGCCCTTCTTATACCCATTTTAGTCTTTGAAGTCACCTTTCTTCAAAGGGGACTCACACCTACTTGTGAAATCCTGCCTTGCCCAGGCAAGGCCTCAGACACACACCAGGGGGTTGGAGCCGGCATTGTTAGAGGCAGGCACAGTCCTTTCAGATGAGAGTGACCACTCCACCCCTCCCTCCTAGCAGAGATGGCTAATCAGGAAATGCAGGTTACACCCCAGCTCCCTTTGTGTCACTGTCTGGTGTGAGGTGAAAAACAACCCAACTGTCAACTGACCCAGACAGGGAATCCACAAACAAGGCAGAGTCACAGAATGGTTTAAGCAAGAAAATGCTCACTTTCTAAAAGTGGCATTTTCAAACGCACAATCTTAAAATCAACTTTACTAAAAGATGTATTTTTAAATTGTGAGCTCAGGGACCCCAAACTCCACATGTCCATCTACTCTCTAGGGGAATCTACGCTTTAATCATATTTAAAGGTAGCCCCCAAATTATCCTATGAGAGAGACAGTCCTTGCAACAGTGAAAAACGAATTTAGCAGTATTTCACTGTCAGGACATCTAAACCACATTACTATATGTCCTACCTTATCCATACACTGCACCCTGCCCTTGGGGCTACCTAGGGCCTACCTTAGGGGTGCCTTACATGTAAGAAAAGGGAAGGTTTAGGCCTGGCAAGTGGGTACACTTGCCAAGTCGAATTTATAGTGTAAAAATACACACACAGACACTGCAGTGGCAGGTCTGAGACATGATTACAGAGCTACTTATGTGGGTGGCACAACCAGTGCTGCAGGCCCACTAGTAGCATTTGATTTACAGGCCCTGGGCACCTCGAGTGCACTTTACTAGGGACTTAACAGTAAAACAAATATGCCAATCATGGAGAACCAATTACGTACATATTTTAAACAGGAGCACTTGCACTTTAGCACTGGTTAGCAGTGGTAAAGTGCCCAGAGTAACAAACACAATAAAATCAGAGTCCAGCACACATCAACAACCTGGGGAACAGAGGCAAAAAGTTAAGGGAGACCACGCCAAGGATGAAAAGTCTAACACGTGTCCCCCCCAGCTAAAAGTGGGGAGCAACTACCCAACCTCATGGGAGTTCTCATCACTAAGGCGGAAGAACCTGGATAGACCATCAGCATTGGCGTGCTCTGTACCAGGACGATGTTCCACCGTAAAGTCCATCCCCTGTAGGGAAATGGACCACCTCAACAGTTTTGGATTCTCACCCCTCATCTGCATTAACCATCTGAGGGGCCTGTGGTCGGTCTGAACTCGGAAGTGAGTCCCAAACAAGTAGGGTCTTAGCTTCTTCAGTGCCCAGACCACAGCAAACGCTTCGCGTTCTATGGCACTCCACCTACGTTCCCTGGGTAGTAACCTCCTGCTAATGAAGGCTATGGGTTGATCTAGGCCCTCTTCATTAAGCTGTGAGAGTACTGCTCCAATACCATGCTCTGAGGCGTCTGTTGCACAACAAACTCCTTGGAGTAGTCAGGTGCCTGCAGCACAGGTGCTGTGCACATGGCAGCCTTCAGGGCATCAAAAGCGTTCTGGCAAGCCTCTGTCCAGATCACTTTCTTGGGTTGCTTCTTGGAAGTCAACTCAGTTAAGGGGGTAACAATGGTACCATATCCCTTAACAAACCTCCGGTAATATCCTGTGAGACCTAAAAAGGCTCTCACTTCAGTCTGGGTCTTGGGAGGCTCCCAAGCCAGAATCGTATCAATCTTAGGCTGTAGGGGTGCCACCTGGCCACTCCCCACCTGGTGTCCTAAGTACACCACAGAACCGTGCCCTATTTGGCACTTGCTCGCCTTAATAGTGAGACCTGCCTTCTGCAGGGCCTCTAACACTCTCCAGAGGTGTTGCAGGTGTTCCTCCCATGTGGAACTAAACACAGCAATGTCATCCAGGTAGGCGGCACTGAACTCATCCAGTCCTGCCAACACCTGGTTGACCAACCTCTGAAAGGTGGCAGGGGCGTTCTTCATCCCAAAGGGCATCACATTGAAGTGGAAGTGCCCATCTGGGGTAGAGAATGCTGACCTCTCCTTTGCCCCCTCAGTTAAGGCAATCTGCCAGTACCCAGATGTTAAATCAAACGTACTGAGGTACTTGGCAGCTCCTAACCGATCAATGAGCTCATCAGCTCGGGGGATGGGGTGTGCGTCAGTCTTGCTGACCGCATTGAGACCCCGGTAGTCCACACAGAACCTAAGTTCTGGAGTGGCACCACGAGCAGCAGCCTTTGGGACCAAGACCACTGGGCTGGCCCAAGGACTGCTGGAGCGCTCAATAACCCCTAGGGTTAACATTTTGGAGACTTCCTCCTTAATGCAAGCCCTGACCCTGTCAGTCACCCTGTAAACCTTATGTTTAACAGGTGTACTGTCCCCAGTGTCCACATCATGTGTGCACAGGTGTGTGACTCCTGGGATCGGGGAAAACAGCGAGGCGAACTGTCCAGTCCCTCTGCTGTTCCTCAGTCAGGGAGGGGGAGAGGATCACTCCCTCCACAGACCCATCTTTCTCTCCTGCAGACAGGAAGTCAGGAAGAGGCTCACTCTCTTCCTCCACCCCGTCATCTGTCGCTAGGAGCATGGATAGCTCAGTTCGCTCAAAGTGTGGTTTGAGGCGGTTGACATGTAGGACCCTCAAAGGGTTCCTGGGGGATTGCAAGTCTACCAGATAGGTGACCTCGCTCTTTCTTTCCACCACCTCATAAGGCCCAGTCCACTTATCTTGGAGAGCCCTAGGCTCCACTGGTGCCATGACCCACACTTTTTGTCCAGGCTGAAACTCAACCAGAGTGGCATTCTGGTCGTACCACCGTTTCATATCCTCCTGGCTTGCTTCCAGGTTCTCCTGAGCGAGACTCCTGAAGCGGGCAGTCTGGTTTCTTAGTGCCAGCATGTAGCTAAATACATCCTGGGGTGGTTTACTAGGAGCTTTCTCCAAAGCCTCCTTCACCAGACTGAGCGGTCCCCTCACAGGGTGGCCATAGATGAGCTCAAAGGGGCTAAAGCCAAGTCCCTTTTGAGGCACCTCCCTGTAAGCGAACAGAAGGCATGGCAAGAGGACGTCCCACTTACGCCTCAAGGGCTCTGACAGGCCCTGAATCATGCCTTTCAAGGTGCGGTTGAATCTCTCAACCAGACCATTACTTTGGGGGTGGTAAGGGGTGGTGAACTTGTAGGTTACCCCACACACCTTCCACAGAGACTTCATATAAGTGGATATGAAGTTTGTACCTCTATCAGATACCACCTCCTTGGGGAACCCCATGCGGGTAAAAACCCCCATCAAGGCACGTCCCACCACGGGGGCAGTGACCGTCCTTAGAGGAATGGCTTCTGGGTACCGCGTGGCATGGTCCACCAAGACCAGGATGAACCTGTTGCCCATGGCTGTCTTGGGATCCAGAGGCAGCACAATGTCAATTCCTACCCTTTCAAAGGGAGTACTGACAACAGGTAAAGGTAGAGGGGGAGCTTTGCATTTCCCCCCACTCTTGCCACTTGCCTGACAAGTCTGACAAGACCTACAATAAGCAGCTGACTGCTTGTGCATCAAGGGCCAGTAAAAGTGGGAGACAAGCCTCTTATAGGTCTTGTCCTGCCCTAGATGTCCTGCCAAAGGCACATCATGAGCCAAACCCAGTAGGAAGGCCCTGAAGCACTGGGGTACCACCAGCATACGAGCTGACCCAGGCTCAGGAACCTTAGGCTCACTATACAGGAGGCCATCCTCCCAGTAAATCAGGTGAGTACCTGGCGCCTCGCCAGCCGCCTGGGCTGCAGCCTGCTGCCGCAGCCCCTCAAGAGTAGGGCACTCCTTCTGCGCTGTGCAGAATGCTTCCCTGGTGGGTCCCCCTTCCTGCTGCCACTGTGACAGCTCAGGGACCTCCCCCAGTTCAGCCACCTGTTCCCCTGTAGGCTCCGGGGCATCACCCTCAGGCTCTGCCTCCTCCCGGACCGTGGGAACTTCTGGGGCCGGTTTCCCGCGCCCCCTGCCCTTCCTCTTCTTGGCGGTCCCCTGGGCCACTGTTTCAGGCTCCAGGGGCTCTTGACTACCCTGATTGGCTGCCATAGACCGGGTGGATACGCATACCCACCCAGGCAGACCCAACATCTACAAGTGAGACCTGTGTTCCACCTCCTTCCAAGGGGAATCCTCCAGGTCGTTACCTAGCAAACAATCAAAAGGCATGGTTGGACTCACAGCTACTTTCCAGGAACCTGAGATCCCCCCCCATTCAAAGGGAACCTGCGCCACTCTGCAGAGGCGCTCAGAGTTGTCTACTGCAACTACTTGGTGAAGTACCCGGGGATCAATCTGCTCTTCAGACACCAGGTGACTCCTCACTGTAGTCACACTGGCTCCTGTGTCTCTCAGAGCCTCCACCCTCTGTCCATTGATGGTCACCCATTGCCTGTACTTCTTAGTGTTATCAGGCACTAGGTTTCTCTGGACCATCTCACTGTCCCCTAGTGAGACAAGGGTCATTTCTGCTGGTTCCCACCCACCTGAAACCAACTCCTCCCCAAGCGCTACACTGGCCAAACCCTGGGACGGTGCACCAGTGGGTGCCAGTGTACTTCTGGGGCATTTGGGGTCCCCCCTCACATGACCCACCTGGTCACATGCATAGCACTTACGTGGGGGACCACCTGCCACTGGCTTCCCTTTGGACAACCATGGCTTCTTTTCACTGGGGGGTTGGGAATCCTAACCTGGGAATCAGTTTGGGGCCCTTTAGAGAACTCCCCCTGTTTGCCCTTACCCCCCCCTTTCTTCTGAGAGGGACCCTGCCCACCCTTGGCGTGGTCTCCCCCATACCTCTTTTGGACCCTGGTGCTCTCCCAGCGGTCCGCTTCCTGTGCAAGCTTCCTGGGGTCAGTCAGCTTGCTGTCAATGAGGTGCTGGCGCAGCTCTGGAAAACATAAACTGTACAAGTGCTCCCAAGCAATTAAATTGTAAAGCCCCTCATACGTGTTTACCTTACTGCACTTCACCCAACCATCCAGTGACCTGCAAAAAGAATCAACACATTCCAACCATGTTTGGGATTCCTTTCTCTTGTAGGATCTAAACTTCTCCTTGTACTGCTCAGGGGTGAGACCATACCTGGTAAGTAAGGCCTCCTTCATGACAGGGTAGGTGAGATCCTGAGCATCCCCTAAGGCTGTCAGTGTGTCCCTCCCCTCTGCCTCAAAATGCTTCCACAGGGCTGCCCCCCAATGAGCTTCAGGGACCAGGTTCATGTGGAGAGCTGACTCATAACCCTTGAACCACAAGCAGATGTCATCATCCCTCTTATAATCCCTCACAAGGTCTTTTGGGATGTGTACCCTTCTCTCAGGCTGCACTGTAGGATTGCTGCCACCATCTCTACTGGACTGACTCCTCTGATCTATCTCTTTTAAACTGAGCTCATGAGCCATGGCTAACTTCCTTTCCTCAATGGCCAGCTTTTTCTGTTCCACCTCTAGACTGAGCTTTTTCAACTCCAATTGGTACTCCCTCTCTGCCTGTCTGTCCTGTAACTCTTCAGGTGTCAGACCCTTGGAGGATACACTGCTACTTGCCCTAGAGACTCCTTCCCTGGGAATAACAGGCCCCCCCAATATACCATTCTGTACTGATTGCTCTCTCTCCTCATCCTCATCCTCCTCATCCTCAGTGTGCCCTCCAGTGCTTCTGGTTGTCACCCAGGCCCTCAGCGCCTTTTTCAGCTCATCCTTCTTGGAAGAGCTCTTAATGGGACAACCAAAATTTTTACAAAACTGCTTTAGCTGAGCCTTGTTATAACTATCCAATTGCTTCAGGTCAAAAACAGCTTCAACTGGTGCATCTCCAAGTAGAGACATGATAAAAGGTTAAAAGAGTGCAAAGTTCCAAATGCAGAAAAGCAAGTTCCCAAATGAAGTTCCAGAAAAGTCAATCACCGGATCAACGAAAAAAGAAACTGAATGCAGAGCAAAAACAGTCCAAATAGAAAAAAACAAAAATCACAAGACTAGTAGTATGCGGTCACGTAGTGGTCTGAGATCAAAACAGTAGTGTACACTTAATTACTGTATGTCAAGCACAAATACAAGTCCAAATCCCGACCGCTGATCACCAATGTTAGAAATGGGGTCCTTGGTTGACAGTCAGGTTACCCCCTGTTCAAGCAAAGACCCTCACTCTAGTCAGGGTAAAAGAGAATCACCCTCAGCTAACCCCTGCTTACCCACTTGGTAGCTTGGCAGAGCAGTAGGCTTAAGCTCAGAGTGCTAGGCGTAAAGTATTTGTACCAACACACACAGTAACTCAATGAAAACACTACAAAATGACACAACACAGGTTTAGAAAAATAGGAAATATTTATCTAAACAAAACAAGACCAAAACGACAAAAATCCACCATACACAAGTCAAGTTATTAATTAAAAATCAAAAAGAGTCTTTAAGTAGTTTTTAAAAACACACTAGTGCTGCTAGAGTGAAAATGTACCTGGTGTGCGTCAAAAATAACCCCGCACGGGCGGGCGTGCGTCGAAAATAACTCCGCACGGCGGTACTCGAGTCAAAAATCCAGCCGCACGATGAGTTGACGATCCAGCCGCGCAGGTTGCGATCTCCAAGCCTCCGTCAGCGATGCTGCGCGTCGTTTCTCCTGCTCCGTGCGTCGATTCTTCGGTCGCGTTTCCTGCGAGCGTCGTTTCTCAGCCACGGAGCTGGCGGCGCGTCGTTTTTCAGCCGCAGATCGGATTCGCGTCGATCTTTTCCCCGCACGGCGCTCTGTGCGTGGATTTTCTTGTCTTTAGGCTGCCAGCTTCTCCTTTCAGGGTCCCAGGAACTGGATGGGCACCACAGGGCAGAGTAGGAGTCTCTCCAGAGGCTCCAGGTGCTGGCAGAGAGAAGTCTTTGCTGTCCCTGAGACTTCAAACAACAGGAGGCAAGCTCTAGATCAAGCCCTTGGAGATTTCTTCTCAAGATGGAAGGCACACAAAGTCCAGTCTTTGCCCTCTTACTCTGGCAGAAGCAGCACTGCAGGAAAGCTCCACAAAGCACAGTCACAGGCAGGGCAGCACTTCCTCCTCAGCTAACAGCTCTTCTCCAGGCAGAGGTTCCTCTTGATTCCAGAAGTGTTTCTCAAGTCTGTAGATTTGGGTGCCCTTCTTATACCCATTTTAGTCTTTGAAGTCACCTTTCTTCAAAGGGGACTCACACCTACTTGTGAAATCCTGCCTTGCCCAGGCAAGGCCTCAGACACACACCAGGGGGTTGGAGCCGGCATTGTTAGAGGCAGGCACAGTCCTTTCAGATGAGAGTGACCACTCCACCCCTCCCTCCTAGCAGAGATGGCTAATCAGGAAATGCAGGTTACACCCCAGCTCCCTTTGTGTCACTGTCTGGTGTGAGGTGAAAAACAACCCAACTGTCAACTGACCCAGACAGGGAATCCACAAACAAGGCAGAGTCACAGAATGGTTTAAGCAAGAAAATGCTCACTTTCTAAAAGTGGCATTTTCAAACGCACAATCTTAAAATCAACTTTACTAAAAGATGTATTTTTAAATTGTGAGCTCAGGGACCCCAAACTCCACATGTCCATCTACTCTCTAGGGGAATCTACGCTTTAATCATATTTAAAGGTAGCCCCCAAATTATCCTATGAGAGAGACAGTCCTTGCAACAGTGAAAAACGAATTTAGCAGTATTTCACTGTCAGGACATCTAAACCACATTACTATATGTCCTACCTTATCCATACACTGCACCCTGCCCTTGGGGCTACCTAGGGCCTACCTTAGGGGTGCCTTACATGTAAGAAAAGGGAAGGTTTAGGCCTGGCAAGTGGGTACACTTGCCAAGTCGAATTTATAGTGTAAAAATACACACACAGACACTGCAGTGGCAGGTCTGAGACATGATTACAGAGCTACTTATGTGGGTGGCACAACCAGTGCTGCAGGCCCACTAGTAGCATTTGATTTACAGGCCCTGGGCACCTCGAGTGCACTTTACTAGGGACTTAACAGTAAAACAAATATGCCAATCATGGAGAACCAATTACGTACATATTTTAAACAGGAGCACTTGCACTTTAGCACTGGTTAGCAGTGGTAAAGTGCCCAGAGTAACAAACACAATAAAATCAGAGTCCAGCACACATCAACAACCTGGGGAACAGAGGCAAAAAGTTAAGGGAGACCACGCCAAGGATGAAAAGTCTAACACGTGTCCCCCCCAGCTAAAAGTGGGGAGCAACTACCCAACCTCATGGGAGTTCTCATCACTAAGGCGGAAGAACCTGGATAGACCATCAGCATTGGCGTGCTCTGTACCAGGACGATGTTCCACCGTAAAGTCCATCCCCTGTAGGGAAATGGACCACCTCAACAGTTTTGGATTCTCACCCCTCATCTGCATTAACCATCTGAGGGGCCTGTGGTCGGTCTGAACTCGGAAGTGAGTCCCAAACAAGTAGGGTCTTAGCTTCTTCAGTGCCCAGACCACAGCAAACGCTTCGCGTTCTATGGCACTCCACCTACGTTCCCTGGGTAGTAACCTCCTGCTAATGAAGGCTATGGGTTGATCTAGGCCCTCTTCATTAAGCTGTGAGAGTACTGCTCCAATACCATGCTCTGAGGCGTCTGTTGCACAACAAACTCCTTGGAGTAGTCAGGTGCCTGCAGCACAGGTGCTGTGCACATGGCAGCCTTCAGGGCATCAAAAGCGTTCTGGCAAGCCTCTGTCCAGATCACTTTCTTGGGTTGCTTCTTGGAAGTCAACTCAGTTAAGGGGGTAACAATGGTACCATATCCCTTAACAAACCTCCGGTAATATCCTGTGAGACCTAAAAAGGCTCTCACTTCAGTCTGGGTCTTGGGAGGCTCCCAAGCCAGAATCGTATCAATCTTAGGCTGTAGGGGTGCCACCTGGCCACTCCCCACCTGGTGTCCTAAGTACACCACAGAACCGTGCCCTATTTGGCACTTGCTCGCCTTAATAGTGAGACCTGCCTTCTGCAGGGCCTCTAACACTCTCCAGAGGTGTTGCAGGTGTTCCTCCCATGTGGAACTAAACACAGCAATGTCATCCAGGTAGGCGGCACTGAACTCATCCAGTCCTGCCAACACCTGGTTGACCAACCTCTGAAAGGTGGCAGGGGCGTTCTTCATCCCAAAGGGCATCACATTGAAGTGGAAGTGCCCATCTGGGGTAGAGAATGCTGACCTCTCCTTTGCCCCCTCAGTTAAGGCAATCTGCCAGTACCCAGATGTTAAATCAAACGTACTGAGGTACTTGGCAGCTCCTAACCGATCAATGAGCTCATCAGCTCGGGGGATGGGGTGTGCGTCAGTCTTGCTGACCGCATTGAGACCCCGGTAGTCCACACAGAACCTAAGTTCTGGAGTGGCACCACGAGCAGCAGCCTTTGGGACCAAGACCACTGGGCTGGCCCAAGGACTGCTGGAGCGCTCAATAACCCCTAGGGTTAACATTTTGGAGACTTCCTCCTTAATGCAAGCCCTGACCCTGTCAGTCACCCTGTAAACCTTATGTTTAACAGGTGTACTGTCCCCAGTGTCCACATCATGTGTGCACAGGTGTGTGACTCCTGGGATCGGGGAAAACAGCGAGGCGAACTGTCCAGTCCCTCTGCTGTTCCTCAGTCAGGGAGGGGGAGAGGATCACTCCCTCCACAGACCCATCTTTCTCTCCTGCAGACAGGAAGTCAGGAAGAGGCTCACTCTCTTCCTCCACCCCGTCATCTGTCGCTAGGAGCATGGATAGCTCAGTTCGCTCAAAGTGTGGTTTGAGGCGGTTGACATGTAGGACCCTCAAAGGGTTCCTGGGGGATTGCAAGTCTACCAGATAGGTGACCTCGCTCTTTCTTTCCACCACCTCATAAGGCCCAGTCCACTTATCTTGGAGAGCCCTAGGCTCCACTGGTGCCATGACCCACACTTTTTGTCCAGGCTGAAACTCAACCAGAGTGGCATTCTGGTCGTACCACCGTTTCATATCCTCCTGGCTTGCTTCCAGGTTCTCCTGAGCGAGACTCCTGAAGCGGGCAGTCTGGTTTCTTAGTGCCAGCATGTAGCTAAATACATCCTGGGGTGGTTTACTAGGAGCTTTCTCCAAAGCCTCCTTCACCAGACTGAGCGGTCCCCTCACAGGGTGGCCATAGATGAGCTCAAAGGGGCTAAAGCCAAGTCCCTTTTGAGGCACCTCCCTGTAAGCGAACAGAAGGCATGGCAAGAGGACGTCCCACTTACGCCTCAAGGGCTCTGACAGGCCCTGAATCATGCCTTTCAAGGTGCGGTTGAATCTCTCAACCAGACCATTACTTTGGGGGTGGTAAGGGGTGGTGAACTTGTAGGTTACCCCACACACCTTCCACAGAGACTTCATATAAGTGGATATGAAGTTTGTACCTCTATCAGATACCACCTCCTTGGGGAACCCCATGCGGGTAAAAACCCCCATCAAGGCACGTCCCACCACGGGGGCAGTGACCGTCCTTAGAGGAATGGCTTCTGGGTACCGCGTGGCATGGTCCACCAAGACCAGGATGAACCTGTTGCCCATGGCTGTCTTGGGATCCAGAGGCAGCACAATGTCAATTCCTACCCTTTCAAAGGGAGTACTGACAACAGGTAAAGGTAGAGGGGGAGCTTTGCATTTCCCCCCACTCTTGCCACTTGCCTGACAAGTCTGACAAGACCTACAATAAGCAGCTGACTGCTTGTGCATCAAGGGCCAGTAAAAGTGGGAGACAAGCCTCTTATAGGTCTTGTCCTGCCCTAGATGTCCTGCCAAAGGCACATCATGAGCCAAACCCAGTAGGAAGGCCCTGAAGCACTGGGGTACCACCAGCATACGAGCTGACCCAGGCTCAGGAACCTTAGGCTCACTATACAGGAGGCCATCCTCCCAGTAAATCAGGTGAGTACCTGGCGCCTCGCCAGCCGCCTGGGCTGCAGCCTGCTGCCGCAGCCCCTCAAGAGTAGGGCACTCCTTCTGCGCTGTGCAGAATGCTTCCCTGGTGGGTCCCCCTTCCTGCTGCCACTGTGACAGCTCAGGGACCTCCCCCAGTTCAGCCACCTGTTCCCCTGTAGGCTCCGGGGCATCACCCTCAGGCTCTGCCTCCTCCCGGACCGTGGGAACTTCTGGGGCCGGTTTCCCGCGCCCCCTGCCCTTCCTCTTCTTGGCGGTCCCCTGGGCCACTGTTTCAGGCTCCAGGGGCTCTTGACTACCCTGATTGGCTGCCATAGACCGGGTGGATACGCATACCCACCCAGGCAGACCCAACATCTACAAGTGAGACCTGTGTTCCACCTCCTTCCAAGGGGAATCCTCCAGGTCGTTACCTAGCAAACAATCAAAAGGCATGGTTGGACTCACAGCTACTTTCCAGGAACCTGAGATCCCCCCCCATTCAAAGGGAACCTGCGCCACTCTGCAGAGGCGCTCAGAGTTGTCTACTGCAACTACTTGGTGAAGTACCCGGGGATCAATCTGCTCTTCAGACACCAGGTGACTCCTCACTGTAGTCACACTGGCTCCTGTGTCTCTCAGAGCCTCCACCCTCTGTCCATTGATGGTCACCCATTGCCTGTACTTCTTAGTGTTATCAGGCACTAGGTTTCTCTGGACCATCTCACTGTCCCCTAGTGAGACAAGGGTCATTTCTGCTGGTTCCCACCCACCTGAAACCAACTCCTCCCCAAGCGCTACACTGGCCAAACCCTGGGACGGTGCACCAGTGGGTGCCGGTGTACTTCTGGGGCATTTGGGGTCCCCCCTCACATGACCCACCTGGTCACATGCATAGCACTTACGTGGGGGACCACCTGCCACTGGCTTCCCTTTGGACAACCATGGCTTCTTTTCACTGGGGGGTTGGGAATCCTAACCTGGGAATCAGTTTGGGGCCCTTTAGAGAACTCCCCCTGTTTGCCCTTACCCCCCCCTTTCTTCTGAGAGGGACCCTGCCCACCCTTGGCGTGGTCTCCCCCATACCTCTTTTGGACCCTGGTGCTCTCCCAGCGGTCCGCTTCCTGTGCAAGCTTCCTGGGGTCAGTCAGCTTGCTGTCAATGAGGTGCTGGCGCAGCTCTGGAAAACATAAACTGTACAAGTGCTCCCAAGCAATTAAATTGTAAAGCCCCTCATACGTGTTTACCTTACTGCACTTCACCCAACCATCCAGTGACCTGCAAAAAGAATCAACACATTCCAACCATGTTTGGGATTCCTTTCTCTTGTAGGATCTAAACTTCTCCTTGTACTGCTCAGGGGTGAGACCATACCTGGTAAGTAAGGCCTCCTTCATGACAGGGTAGGTGAGATCCTGAGCATCCCCTAAGGCTGTCAGTGTGTCCCTCCCCTCTGCCTCAAAATGCTTCCACAGGGCTGCCCCCCAATGAGCTTCAGGGACCAGGTTCATGTGGAGAGCTGACTCATAACCCTTGAACCACAAGCAGATGTCATCATCCCTCTTATAATCCCTCACAAGGTCTTTTGGGATGTGTACCCTTCTCTCAGGCTGCACTGTAGGATTGCTGCCACCATCTCTACTGGACTGACTCCTCTGATCTATCTCTTTTAAACTGAGCTCATGAGCCATGGCTAACTTCCTTTCCTCAATGGCCAGCTTTCTCTGTTCCACCTCTAGACTGAGCTTTTTCAACTCCAATTGGTACTCCCTCTCTGCCTGTCTGTCCTGTAACTCTTCAGGTGTCAGACCCTTGGAGGATACACTGCTACTTGCCCTAGAGACTCCTTCCCTGGGAATAACAGGCCCCCCCAATATACCATTCTGTACTGATTGCTCTCTCTCCTCATCCTCATCCTCCTCATCCTCAGTGTGCCCTCCAGTGCTTCTGGTTGTCACCCAGGCCCTCAGCGCCTTTTTCAGCTCATCCTTCTTGGAAGAGCTCTTAATGGGACAACCAAAATTTTTACAAAACTGCTTTAGCTGAGCCTTGTTATAACTATCCAATTGCTTCAGGTCAAAAACAGCTTCAACTGGTGCATCTCCAAGTAGAGACATGATAAAAGGTTAAAAGAGTGCAAAGTTCCAAATGCAGAAAAGCAAGTTCCCAAATGAAGTTCCAGAAAAGTCAATCACCGGATCAACGAAAAAAGAAACTGAATGCAGAGCAAAAACAGTCCAAATAGAAAAAAACAAAAATCACAAGACTAGTAGTATGCGGTCACGTAGTGGTCTGAGATCAAAACAGTAGTGTACACTTAATTACTGTATGTCAAGCACAAATACAAGTCCAAATCCCGACCGCTGATCACCAATGTTAGAAATGGGGTCCTTGGTTGACAGTCAGGTTACCCCCTGTTCAAGCAAAGACCCTCACTCTAGTCAGGGTAAAAGAGAATCACCCTCAGCTAACCCCTGCTTACCCACTTGGTAGCTTGGCAGAGCAGTAGGCTTAAGCTCAGAGTGCTAGGCGTAAAGTATTTGTACCAACACACACAGTAACTCAATGAAAACACTACAAAATGACACAACACAGGTTTAGTAAAATAGGAAATATTTATCTAAACAAAACAAGACCAAAACGACAAAAATCCACCATACACAAGTCAAGTTATTAATTAAAAATCAAAAAGAGTCTTTAAGTAGTTTTTAAAAACACACTAGTGCTGCTAGAGTGAAAATGTACCTGGTGTGCGTCAAAAATAACCCCGCACGGGCGGGCGTGCGTCGAAAATAACTCCGCACGGCGGTACTCGAGTCAAAAATCCAGCCGCACGATGAGTTGACGATCCAGCCGCGCAGGTTGCGATCTCCAAGCCTCCGTCAGCGATGCTGCGCGTCGTTTCTCCTGCTCCGTGCGTCGATTCTTCGGTCGCGTTTCCTGCGAGCGTCGTTTCTCAGCCGCGGAGCTGGCGGCGCGTCGTTTTTCAGCCGCAGATCGGATTCGCGTCGATCTTTTCCCCGCACGGCGCTCTGTGCGTGGATTTTCTTGTCTTTAGGCTGCCAGCTTCTCCTTTCAGGGTCCCAGGAACTGGATGGGCACCACAGGGCAGAGTAGGAGTCTCTCCAGAGGCTCCAGGTGCTGGCAGAGAGAAGTCTTTGCTGTCCCTGAGACTTCAAACAACAGGAGGCAAGCTCTAGATCAAGCCCTTGGAGATTTCTTCTCAAGATGGAAGGCACACAAAGTCCAGTCTTTGCCCTCTTACTCTGGCAGAAGCAGCACTGCAGGAAAGCTCCACAAAGCACAGTCACAGGCAGGGCAGCACTTCCTCCTCAGCTAACAGCTCTTCTCCAGGCAGAGGTTCCTCTTGATTCCAGAAGTGTTTCTCAAGTCTGTAGATTTGGGTGCCCTTCTTATACCCATTTTAGTCTTTGAAGTCACCTTTCTTCAAAGGGGACTCACACCTACTTGTGAAATCCTGCCTTGCCCAGGCAAGGCCTCAGACACACACCAGGGGGTTGGAGCCAGCATTGTTAGAGGCAGGCACAGTCCTTTCAGATGAGAGTGACCACTCCACCCCTCCCTCCTAGCAGAGATGGTTAATCAGGAAATGCAGGTTACACCCCAGCTCCCTTTGTGTCACTGTCTGGTGTGAGGTGAAAAACAACCCAACTGTCAACTGACCCAGACAGGGAATCCACAAACAAGGCAGAGTCACAGAATGGTTTAAGCAAGAAAATGCTCACTTTCTAAAAGTGGCATTTTCAAACGCACAATCTTAAAATCAACTTTACTAAAAGATGTATTTTTAAATTGTGAGCTCAGGGACCCCAAACTCCACATGTCCATCTACTCTCTAGGGGAATCTACGCTTTAATCATATTTAAAGGTAGCCCCCATATTATCCTATGAGAGAGACAGTCCTTGAAACAGTGAAAAACGAATTTAGCAGTATTTCACTGTCAGGACATCTAAACCACATACTATATGTCCTACCTTATCCATACACTGCACCCTGCCCTTGGGGCTACCTAGGGCCTACCTTAGGGGTGCCTTACATGTAAGAAAAGGGAAGGTTTAGGCCTGGCAAGGGGGTACACTTGCCAAGTCGAATTTACAGTGTAAAAATACACACACAGACACTGCAGTGGCAGGTCTGAGACATGATTACAGAGCTACTTATGTGGGTGGCACAACCAGTGCTGCAGGCCCACTAGTAGCATTTGATTTACAGGCCCTGGGCACCTCTAGTGCACTTTACTAGGGACTTAACAGTAAAACAAATATGCCAATCATGGAGAACCAATTACGTACATATTTTAAACAGGAGCACTTGCACTTTAGCACTGGTTAGCAGTGGTAAAGTGCCCAGAGTAACAAACACAATAAAATCAGAGTCCAGCACACATCAACAACCTGGGGAACAGAGGCAAAAAGTTAAGGGAGACCACGCCAAGGATGAAAAGTCTAACAACTAGGTTTACAGTTGTACAGAACAATGAAGGTGAGAGGGATTAAATTCACTAGATTTACACTTGTACGCAACAATGAGGGTGAGAGGGATTACGTTTTCTAGGTTTGCATTTGTACGAAACAATGAGGGTGAGAGGGATTACGTTTTCTAGGTTTACACTTGCACGGAACAATGATCGTGAGAGGGATTATGTTTTCTAGATTTACACTTGCACGGAACAATGAGGGTGAGAGGGATTGTGTTTTCTAGGTTTACACTTGTATAGAACAATGAGGGTGAGAGGGATTGTGTTTTCTAGGTTTACACTTGTATAGAACAATGAGGGTGAGATGGATTACGTTTACTAGGTTTACATTTGTACGAAACAATGATGGTGAGAGGGATTACGTTTTCTAGGTTTGCACTTGTACGAAACAATGAGGGTGAGAGGGATTATGTTTTCTAGGTTTACACTTGCACGGAACAATGATCGTGAGAGGGATTATGTTTTCTACGTTTACACTTGCACAGAACAATGAGGGTGAGAGGGATTGCATTTTCTAGGTTTACACTTGTACAGAACAATGAGGGTGAGAGGGATTACGTTTACTAGGTTTACATTTGTGCGAAACAATGAGGGTGAGAGGGATTACGTTTACTAGGTTTACACTTGTAGGTGACAATGCGGTTGACAGGGGTGAAGTTTACAAACGTACCCAGTTTGTACTGTAAGCACATGGTGAGGTTGACAGGTGTCATGCAGGAACACTTACCTGGTTTACACTTGTATGAAACAATGAGGGTGAGAGGGATTAAGTTTACTAGGTTTACATTTGTATGAAACAATGAGGGTGAGAGGGATTAAGTTTACTAGATTTACACTTGTACAGAACACTGAGGTTGAGAGGGATTATGTTTACTAGGTTTACACTTGTACGGCACAATAAGGGTGAGAGGGATTACGTTTACTAGGTTTACACTTGTACGTAACAATGAGGGTGAGAGGGATTACGTTTTCTAGGTTTACACTTGTAGGTGACAATGCGGTTGACAGGGGTGAAGTTTACAAACATACCCAGTTTGTACTGTAAGCACATGGTGAGGTTGACAGGTCTCATGCAGGAAGACCTACCTGGTTTACACTTGTATGAAACTATGAGGTACTTGAAGGTCCCCGGACAGGGGTCCACTCCGAACATCCTGCTGTTCACGGAGAACTGACAGAAGCGCTGGTCCTGGCATTCATCTAGAACCTTCTGCAAGAGAGAAGTGAGGATTAATGTCACACATCATCAGTGTACGATCTTAGAGGTGAGGTTTTGGGGGGAGGAGATGGCCCCAGAGGGTTGGAGGCACACCACTCGCTTCAGAATAAAGTTCTAGATCTCAATATATCTTGAAATGCATTGAGGTTGTCGCTCTGTAATACGCGAGGACATAATCAATGTAGCACGATGGCCAGACCCGGGAACACATTTTGACATTTTAAAACTGACACTCAAGGACGGGACCATGGTGGACAATTTGGTGGCCCTAGATGCAAGAACAAGCCCACCTGCTCATTCGTGCATCCAGTTCAAATACCCTAGGCCACCTACGCACTACGGGGATCGTCCGAGCTACTGCCTAGCAATAAACGTATCCACCCTTGGCGAGAACGATTAACTTAAAGCTTCATCCAAAACCTATACTGAAATACCAGGCAGCCAACTAATATCAATCACCCCCAGGCCTGCTGCAATCCCTAACACTGCCAGTGCAAGTATTCTCTCTCCCATTCACGATATATTCCCCAAGACCTTTGACAGTTTACTGTGCAAATATGACAATACTGCATCTTTCATCTTGCAGGAATACTACCCACCAAATCAAGAACCGATAGCTAAGCCTGCAAGCACTTCCCCCACCAGGGCCAGGCCAGCTCCACTAGAGGAACATCACCACTCACCCCAGGTCTCACTGACCAATATGGGTAATGATCCACTTCTTGCGACTCAACCACACCTGCCAAATCAACCTCTGGCAGCTAATCATGCAAATACCAGGTGTAGGAAGTTGGCTCTGTATGCACTATTTCAAAGTAAGGAATAGAATGCACAGAGTCCAAGGGTTCCCCTTAGAGGTAAGATAGTGGCAAAAAGAGATAATACTAATGCTCTATTTTGTGGTAGTGTGGTCGAGCAGTAGGCTTCTCAAAGGAGTAGTGTTAAGCATTTGTTGTACATACACAAGCAATAAATGAGAAACACACACTCAGAGACAATTCCAGGCCAATAGATTTTTGTATAGAAAAATATCTTTTCTTAGTTTATTTTAAGAACCACAGGTTCAAATTTTACATGTAATACTTTGAATGGAAGGTATTGCAGGTAAGTACTTTAGGAACTTTGAATAATCACAATAGCATATATACTTTTTAAATAAATCACATATAGCTATTTTAAAACTAGACAGTGCAATTTTCAACAGTTCCTGGGGGAGGTAAGTATTTGTTAGTTTTTGTAGGTAAGTAAACCACCTACGGGGTTCAAGTTTGGGTCCAAGGTAGCCCACCGTTGGGGGTTCAGAGCAACCCCAAAGTTACCACACCAGCAGCTCAGGGCCGGTCAGGTGCAGAGTTCAAAGTGGTGCCCAAAACGCATAGGCTTCAATGGAGAAGGGGGTGCCCCGGTTCCAGTCTGCCAGCAGGTAAGTACCCGCGTCTTCGGAGGGCAGACCAGGGGGGTTTTGTAGGGCACCGGGGGGGACACAAGTCCACACAGAAAGTACACCCTCAGCAGCGCGGGGGCGGCCGGGTGCAGTGTGCAAACAAGCGTCAGGTTTGTAATAGGAATCAATGGGAGACCAAGGGGTCTCTTCAGCGATGCAGGCAGGCAAGGGGGGGGGGCTCCTCGGGGGTAAACACCACCTGGGCAAGGGAGAGGGCCTCCTGGGGGTCACTCATGCACTGGAGTTCCGATCCTTCAGGTCCTGGGGGCTGCGGGTGCAGGGTCTTTTCCAGGCATCGGGATCTGGGAGTCAGACAGTCGCGGTCAGGGGGAGCCTCGGGATTCCCTCTGCAGGCGTTGCTGTGCGGGCTCAGGGGGGACAACTTTGGTTACTCACAGTCTCGGAGTCGCCGGGGAGTCCTCCCTGAAGTGTTGTTTCTCCACAAGTCGAGCCGGGGGCGTCGGGTGCAGAGTTGCAAGTCTCACGCTTCTGGCGGGAAATGCTGTTGTCTTTAAGTTGCTTCTTTGGAAACAAAGTTGCAGTCTTGGGTGAACAGGGCCGCTGTTCTCTGGAGTTTCTTGGTCCTTTTAGAGCAGGGCAGTCCTCTGAGGATTCAGAGGTCGCTGGTCCTGGGGAAAACGTCGCTGGAGCAGTTTTCTTCCGAAGGGGGGAGACAGGCCGGTAGAGCTGGGGTCAAAGCAGTTGGTGTCTCCGTCTTCTCTGCAGGGTTTTTCAGCTCAGCAGTCCTCTTCTTCTTAGGTTGCAGGAATCTGGTTTCCTAGGTTCTGGGGAGCCCCTAAATACTGAATTTAGGGGTGTGTTTAGGTCTGGGAGGGCAGTAGCCAATGGTTACTGTCCTTGAGGGTGGCTACACCCTCTTTGTGCCTCCTCCCTGAGGGGAGGGGGGCACATCCCTATTCCTATTGGGGGAATCCTCCATCTGCAAGATGGAGGATTTCTAAAAGTCAGAGTCACCTCAGCTCAGGACACCTTAGGGGCTGTCCTGACTGGCCAGTGACTCCTCCTTGTTTTTCTCATTATCTCTCCTGGACTTGCCGCCAAAAGTGGGGGCTGGGTCCAGTGGGCAGGCATCTCCACTAGCTGGAATGCCCTGGGGCTTTGTAACACGAAGCCTGAGCCTTTGAGGCTCACTGCTAGGTGTTACAGTTCCTGCAGGGGGAGGTGTGAAGCACCTCCACCCAGAGCAGGCTTTTGTTTCTGTCCTCAGAGAGCACAAAGGCCCTCACCACATGGGGTCAGAAACTCGTCTCTCAGCAGCAGGCTGGCACAGAACAGTCAGTCCTGCACTGAACAATTGGGTAAAATACAGGGGGCATCTCTAAGTGCCCTCTGTGTGCATTTATTAATAAATCCAACACTGGCATCAGTGTGGGTTTATTACTCTGAGAAGTTTGGTACCAAACTTCCCAGTATTCAGTGTAGCCATTATGGAGCTGTGAAGTTCGTTTTTGACAGACTCCCAGACCATATACTCTTATGGCTACCCTGCACTTACAATGTCTAAGGTTTTGCTTAGACACTGTAGGGGCATAGTGCTCATGCACCTATGCCCTCACCTGTGGTATAGTGCACCCTGCTTCATGGCTGTAAGGCCTGCAAGAGGGGTGACTTACCTATGCCACAGGCAGTGTGAGGCTGGCATGGCACCCTGAGGGGAGTGCCATGTCGACTTAGTCATTTTCTCCCCACCAGCACACACAAGCTGGCAAGCAGTGTGTCTGTGCTGAGTGAGTGGTCCCCAGGGTGGCATAAGACATGCTGCAGCCCTTAGAGACCTTCCCTGGCATCAGGGCCCTTGGTACCAGGGGTACCAGTTACAAGGGACTTACCTGGGTGCCAGGGTTGTGCCAATTGTGGAGACAATGGTACATTTTAGGTGAAAGAACACTGGTGCTGGGGCCTGGTTAGCAGGGTCCCAGCACACTTCTCAGTCAAGTCAGCATCAGTATCAGGCAAGAAGTGGGGGGGTAATTGCAACAGGGAGCCATTTCTTTACACAAGCCCCCCCCAGCCCACAGGCCAGGAAACTCAGCCAAAGCTGGGAGAGTCTTCCTAGTCTGTCAGGTGAGGAAGAGTAGAGGAAATAGGCTGGTTTGTTGCAGAGCCTACTCTGCCTTACATCCTCCTGTTCAGGTCATTCCCTCTGGGGAACTGACCCACTTCCACAGTGATAGGACCTAGTCTGAATTGCCTCTTGTCTGTGTCTTTAATGTCTCCACCCATTCTCTCTATTTTGGGGTTAGAGGTATCCACCTCTGCTAATCTTATCTTAGCCAGGGTCACCCCTAGCTTACCCAAAGAGGCTACCCAGAGCTGGAGTAACCCCACCATGACCAACAGGGTCAGGGGGCCTAACTTGCTATTTGGCATGGGGTCAGACCACCATGCCAAGGATAGTGCAGCCATAAAGGCTAACACCCAGCAGAGGCCACTGACAGCTGTCAGTGCCCAGAACCACACCTTTAGCTCTTCACCTACAAGGGAAGGGGCTAAATTACAGGCTTCTTTGGGTTCAGGGTGCCTGTCTGCTGTATTAGAGTGGGGGGGTTACCACATCTTGTAGTAAACACCCTTCTTCCACTCTTTCTTCTGTTAGCTGAGGAGTCACCCACTCAGGCTTAACAGTTGCCTGACTAGCCAGGACTTCTTGTGGGTCAGGTTGGACTTTATCAGAGCCACTTTTGGAGTTCTCCCCTACTGGAGCAGAATCTCCTTGGCTTGCTGGAACCTTGGCTAAAGGTTGTCCACCCTTCCTACACTGTTTTATTTTCTTTTTCTTCTGGGGCCTACTTGCAGTTACTGCAGAGGCAGCACCTCCAGAATCCTTGGGAGAGGACTGGCACTGGACCAGTTCCTCTCTTGGGCTCTGACTAACCTCTTGGTAGTCATTTCCAAGGAGACAATCAAGGGGGAGGTCTGTACTGACTACCACCCTTCTCCAGCTAAAAGTCCCACCCACTTCTATGGGCACAAAAGCCACAGGCCTATCAGTGACCCTGTCTGGGCTAACTCTTACTCTGGCAGTCTCACCTGGAATGTACTGGTTTGAGAACACCAGCCTGTCATGCACAATAGTGTGACTGGCACAAGTGTATCTCAGGGCAGTGGCTGGGATTCCATTCACCAGTAGGTGGTGGAAGTGTCTACTTCCCTCTGGAATCTCCAACTCACCTGTTGGGCCCTTTTTCCAGTTGAAGGCTATGAAGACCTCCTCATCTGAGGAGTCATCCCCAATGGTCACACTGGTTACCCCTAGGATTTTGCTAGGGGGTTTGTTTTTGGGACAAGAAGTGTCCTTGGTGTGGTGCCCTGTCTGTCTACAGTTGTGGCACCATGCCTTAGTGGCATCCCAGTTCTTACCCTGGTACCCACCTTTGTTTTGGGTTGTGTCTCGGGGCCCACCCACCTGGTCTGGTTTTTGGGGGCCTACAGAGGACTCTTTTTCTTTATTTCTAGTGTCACCCACTTTCTCCTGGGGAGGCTTTGTAACCCCTTTCTTTTGGTCACCCCCAGTGGAAGTTTTGGTTACCCTAGTCTTGACCCAGAGGTCTGCCTTCTTTCCCAATTCTTGGGGAGAAATTGGACCTAGGTCTACCAGATACTGATGCAAATTTTCATTGAAGCAGTTACTTAAAATGTGTTCTCTCATAAACAAATTATAAAGCCCAACATAGTCATGCACTTCATTTCCAGTTACCCAACCATCCAGTGTTTTCACTGACTAGTCAACAAAATCAACCCAGGTCTGGCTTGAGGATTTTTTAGCCCCCCTGAACCTAATTCTATACTCCTCAGTGGAGAATCCAAAGCCCTCAATCAGGGTACCCTTCATGAGGTCATAGGATTCTGCATCTTTTCCAGAGAGTGTGAGGAGTCTATCCCTACACTTTCCAGTGAACATTTCCCAAAGGAGAGCACTCCAGTGAGATCTGTTTACTTTTCTGGTTGCACAAGCCCTCTCAAAAGCTGTGAACCATTTGGTGATGCCATCACCATCTTCATATTTAGTCACAATCCCTTTAGGGATTTTCAACATGTCAGGAGAATCTCTGACCCTATTTAGGTTGCTGCCACCATTGATGGGACCTAGGCCCATCTCTTGTCTTTCCCTTTCTATGGCTAGGATCTGTCTTTCCAAAGCCAATCTTTTGGCCATCCTGGCTAGCAGGAGGTCCTCTTCACTGAGGCTATCCTCAGTGATTTCAGAGGTGCTGGTCCCTCCTGTGAGGGGAGCAGCATCTCTGACTATCACAGTTGGAATCAGGGATTGAGGGTCCCTGGGTTCCCTAGTTAGGACTGGAAGGTGGGAATTCTCCTCCATGTCACTAACATCATCCTCTGGGTTGTCATCCTCAGAGGGGTTGGCTTTTTCAAACTCTGCCAAAAGCTCCTGGAGCTGTTGTTTGGAGGGTCTTGAGCCAATTGTGATTTTCTTTATTTTGCAGAGTGACCTTAGCTCCCTCATCTTAAGATGGAGGTAAGGTGTGAGGTCGAGTTCCTCCACATTCACATCTGCACCAGGCATTATGTTTCTAAAAGTTGGAATACTTTTTAAGAATCTAAAACTAGTTCTAGAATCTAATTCAAACTTTCACAAAACTTTTAAACTCAGGCATCTAGACAGGATAGCTCAACCGCTCACTGGGGTACGACTTGTCTCATGGAACGTGGCAGGTTTGAAATCTATCCTCCCTCTTCCATCCTTCACCTCTTTCATTGATGAACATGACATATGTCTTCTTCAAGAGACATGGTCAACCGATCCACTTTTTCGAACAGGCTATTCAAACTTCCATATCCCTGCCATGCCTAGTACTAGAGGCAGGCCTTCAGAGGGCTTGACCGTTTGGATGAGAACATCACTTAACTGTCATATATTACAGCTACCCACCGACTCTCCCGACCTGTTAGGTCTTCGTTTATCATTTGGGCCTGATCCTGTTGTGAACATTTTCAATATCTACACCCGAGGGGTCAGGGGGGGTCAAGTCTCCAAAACCCTTTGTGACCTGGCAGCCCTTTTGCAAAACTGCCCCCGCCATCATAAAACCATTGTGGCAGGTGACTTTAATGTCACATTCGAACCTCTAGACTGGGATGATCAGGTCCACAGACGAGGAGGATCGAGCTTGGTCTATCCCCGCCCTGTCCATTCCACCCATCAAGAGATGGACGCAGGTTGCTGTCCAAGTTAAGTCACTGACCATGGAATTTGGGCTCAGGGCGTTAAATGGCAGAACCAAATCAGACACCAAAGGCCATCACACATTCAACAAAACCAACCACACCAGCAGAATCAACTATTGTCTATTCGACATACGTTTATGGCCCCTAGTCATCGATATGACGATTGTTGAAAGAACTGAAAGTGATCATAATCCTCACTCTCTTCACACGTTAGCTTTGGGCGACCTCTCGACCATGATCAACTCCTCAGTAGCAGCACCAGAGGGTATCAGCCTGGCTAACGACAAACAACACCTACAGTGGGACAAGATTGTGGCTCGGCCCGCAATCATCAACGCAGCCAATAGCACCCTAAATACTACATTAATGAACCTAGAGGTGGGTCCTGCAATCCCCTATAAGGAAATAAGTTTAATCCACACCTCATGCTTCAGGGATATCGCAGCCCACTTCTCAGTATCCACAGCCCATGATGGCAAGAGACCGATAGGTAGGCACCGCTGGTTCAATAAAATGTGTTGGTCCCTAAATAGGCGCTTAATCCAAGCTATTAAATCCAAGGATGCCGCCGCCATCCGCCTAGCTAGAAGGTCCTACAAGTCAGCCATACGCAAAGCCAAGCATGACCAAGACGATAAGTGGTGGACAGCACTTAGTGACGCTGTGCGCGATAGGAACTGTAGTCTGTTCTGGTCCCTGGCAGCGCGTTTAGTGACGCTGTGCGCGAGAGGAACTCTAGTCTGTTCTGGTCCCTGGCAGCGCGAGAGGAACTGTAGTCTGTTCTGGTCCCTGGCCGCGCGAGAGGAACTGTAGTCTGTTCTGGCCCCTGGCAGCGCGAGAGGAACTGTAGTCTGTTCTGGTCCCTGGCCGCGCGTTTAGTGACGCTGTGCGCGAGAGGAACTGTAGTCTGTTCTGGTCCCTGGCAGCGCGTTTAGTGACGCTGTGCGCGTGAGGAACTGTAGTCTGTTCTGGTCCCTGGCAGCGCATTTAGTGATGCTGTGCGCAAGAGGAACTGTAGTCTGCTCTGGTCCCTGGCCGCGCAAGAGGAACTGTAGTCTGTTCTGGTCCCTGGCAGCGTGTTTAGTGACGCTGTGCGCGAGAGGAACTGTAGTCTGTTCTGGTCCCTGGCAGCGCGAGAGGAACTGTAGTCTGTTCTGGTCCCTGGCCGCGCAACAGGAACTGTAGTCTGTTCTGGTCCCTGGCAGCGCATTTAGTGACGCTGTGCGTGAGAGGAACTGTAGTCTGTTCTGGTCCCTGGCAGCGCGAGAGGAACTGTAGTCTGTTCTGGTCCCTTGCCGCGTGAGAGGAACTGTAGTCTGTTCTGGTCCCTGGCAGCGCGTTTAGTGACGCTGTGCGCAAGAGGAACTGAAGTCTGTTCTGTTCCCTGGCAGCGCAAGGCCCAGAAACCATTGGATTGAACATTACAACCAACATCGCCCCGAAGGACTGGGTAGATCATTTTAGCAGGCTGTACTTCCATGACCATGACAGCCCCACTCCTGTTCGCATGGACCCCTGCCTAAATACTTCTTTAGCACTCACAACTGAAGTGCCCCAGCTGTTATCTCAAAGTGACATAACTTATTCCCTAGGCACCATAAAACGCGGCAGGGCCCCCGGCTCGGATGGTGTCCCAGCAGACCTGTTCTCAACCGACATAGCATCCTGGTCAAGGCACCTCACCATCATAGCGAACGCTTTAGCATCTCGGGCGCCTATCCCCGAGTCCTGGAAAGGGGCTATTGTTATCCCAATCTTTAAAAAGGGCGACAGATCCTTTCCCTGCAACTATAGACCAATTAGTCTAATTGACTGTGCAAAAAGTCTTCTGCCACTGCCTCCTGGGAAAGATCGAAGACTGGATGACTGAACATGATATCCTTAGTCCTCTCCAAACCGGTTTCCGGAAGAAAATATCTACCACTGACCAAGCCCTCAGGTTCCTATTTCTATACTGGAAAACAGTGCTCATTCGTAAAGGGAGCCTTTATGTTGCTTTTGTGGATCTAAAGTCTGCTTTTGACCTAGTACCTCGCAACAAACTATGGGACACTCTCTCCCGAATGGGAATCCCGGAGGATATACTAGCACTATTGATACGGCTCCACGAGGACAACTACACACGAGTCAGGTGGGACAACAAGGGGCAACTAACTGATAGAATTCATGTATCAAGGGGTGTGCGGCAAGGGTGTGTCCTCACCCCGACCCTCTTCTCTCTGTATATCAATAAAATCGCCCCTTCCCTGCTTAGAGTGGAGGCTGGCGCACCATCACTTGGCACACAAAAAATCCCTGTCTTGCTCTTTGCAGATGATACTCTCTTGATATCCAAGACCCCTAGTGGACTAAGGAAACTCCTAACGTGTTTTGAGAAATTCTGCTCAACGCGAGGACTTGAAATCAATGCCTCTAAAACAAAACTAATGACCCTTAATCCCCATAGATCTTTTAGAGGGAAGTTTACACTAGAGGGCACCACACTTGAAAAGGTGGGCATCTTCAGCTACCTGGGTATAACATTGACTGACAACATGTCTTGGAAATCACACATAGGAAAGCAAGCCTTAAAACTAAAGCAAACAACAGGGGTACTATCAAAAAACTTCCACCTCTCACACACAAAACCAATTTGCCCAGCAATACAGATATACGAAGCCCAGGCTGTGACCTCAGCACTTTACGGGGCTGAACTATGGGGTTATGCTAAAATCCAAGACATAACCATCGCTGAGAACAACTTCCTGAGAAACCTTGGGCCATATTTATACTTTTTGACGCAAAACTGCGCTAACGCAGTTTTGCGTCAAAAAAATTAGCGCCGGCTAACGCCATTCTGAAGCGCCATGCGGGCGTCGTATTTATTCAATGACGTTAGCCGGCGTTAGCCGCCGGCGCTGCCTGGTGTGCGTGAAAAAAAATGACGTACACCAGGCAGCGCCGGCGTAGGGGAATATGAGATTGGGCGTCAAAAAATGGGGCAAGTCAGGCTGAGGCAAATTTTTTGCCTCAACCCCCATTGAAATGACTACTGTCTTAGCAAAGACAGGAGTCATGCCCCCTTGCCCAATGGCCATGCCCAGGGGACTTATGTCCCCTGGGCATGGTCATTTGGGCATAGTGGCATGTAGGGGGGCACAAATCAGGCCCCACTATGCCACAAAAAAAAAATATATATATACTTACCTGAACTTACCTTAATGTCCCTGGGGTGGGTCCCTCCATCCTTGGGCGTCCTCCTGGGGTGGGCAAGGGTGGCAGGGGGTGTCCCTGAGGGCATGGGAGGGCACCTCTGGGCTCCTTCCGAGCCCACAGGTCCCTTAACGCCTGCCCTGAGCAGGCGTTAAAAAATGACGCTAACGCGGGTAGACGTCATTTTTTTTGACCCGCCCACTCCCGGGCGTCATTTTTGCCCGGGAGTATAAATACGACGCACATGCCTCGGAGTCATTTTTTTAGACGGGAACGCCTACCTTGCATATCATTAACGCAAGGAAGGGGTCCACGCAAAAAAATGACGCAAACTCCATGAACTTTGACGCTAGACGCGTCTAACGCCAAAGTATAAATATGGAGTTAGTTTTGTGTCGAATTTGCGTTGAAAAAAACGACGCAAATTCGGCGCAAACGGAGTATAAATATGCCCCCTTGTGTCCCTTTCACCAAGCACTCCACTGTTTCCCCTTTTTAAGGATCTTGGCATAAAACGCATCGGTCATAAAGCCCGCCTACGCCCTCTGCTGTACTGGCGGCGTCTCTGGACTACTCCAGAGCTTGAAACCTTTACTGAAGCCCTGCAGGTTATTTTAAAAGCTGATCATCTTCACATCATCCCCTGGCTACGATACATCAAGGGGTCACTTTACTCACTCGGGCTCAGTGAACTCTGGAATTCACCAACCACCTCCGTCTTTCCCTCGAAAAGCGAATTAAAGAAACTATATTGGCAAAGGGCAGATCACGAAGATATAGGGGTTGCACTTCACACTACTGTTGTAATTATTCAAAAGACAACAACTCTGAGTAAGAACTTTTATTCCACGAACTCCTCCAGTCATCTCAGCCTTTTCGCTCTTCACCAACATTCTAATGTCAACTCCCAGCCAGTCCATTTGTTCTTACATTCTAAGGGGACTGGAGCATACCATTGTTAACTATATACAGTCATTCCTTACATAATAAAATACATACTACCACTAGATATGTAATAATACATAATAACGTAATACAAATAAATATTAATGTTTATGTATAACACTCTTGATTAAATCATTTGGGGAGATGAATCTGGTTGAGCCCTACTTACAACATATCTCCCTTCCTTTACGAACAAACAAAGTCTTTGTGCCATACAGGGCTCCTTCTGACTCGTATATTACGTTCCTTACAGTTTGTTGAATTCCCAATTTGATTCTTGGCTGCTGAATTGTCCTTGGATTCACGTTCCTACACTTGAAGATGTACAATACGGTCCACGCTCCAGTATCTACCATCTTCTAATCTGACAACATTCTTATAAATTTCCTTAATCTTGAGTGGTTCCGAAAATTTACTCCTCTCATTTAACATGCGATCAGGAAGTCTAACCTTCACCCATTGTCCTACTTGCCATAACTTGTCCTTAGTAGCAAATTTGTCATTATACCACTTCCTGTATCTTTCTTGTTTGCGTCTCACACATTCAGCAGACTCTTCTCTTTGCACATGCACTTGTTCTCCTGCCTTCAGCCAATTAGGATTTAATTTGGTGCCAGGATGTCTACCCTTCAAGGATTGAAAAGGAGAAATACCTGTAGCTAGATTCGGTGTGGTGTGATAAGACCATAACATCTGTCTTAACTGTTCCTCACATGACATGTTCGACATTCTCGCCCTCTGAATGCATTCTTTGAACATTCTATTCATCCGTTCGACCAAGCTATTTGCCTTAGGGTTATATAAGGCAGTCCTGAAATGATGGACGCCCCAAATTTTCAAGAATTCTTTCATAGCAACAGAAGTGAACTGTACCCCATTGTCTGTTACTAATGTACTGGGTACTCCTTCTCTCATGAAGGTTTCAATTAGGAATTTAGTAACATCGGTTGTTGTTACTTGGTTTACTATTTTGAACATCGTCCAATGTGACTGGTAATCGATTAAGACAAGAACGTAGCGGCCTTTACTACTCAAGTGATTTATTGGACCCAAAATGTCCAACCCTAATTTGTCCCAGGGTTTTATTGGAACACACACAGGTGACAACGAGGCTTTCCTTGTTGCATTAATTTTATCACTCATAGCACACACTGTACATTCTCTAACCAAATTTTCCACTAAACCATCCATCTTGGGGAACCAGTACGTAGCTCGCAATTTGTTTTTGTCATACTTCTTCCCAGATGACCTTCATGCGCTAGCTCAATTAATTTACTCCATAGTTTACCAGGGGGTACTACTCTTTCTCCTCTCATGACTAACTCCTCACAAATATGAAGCTCTAATCTGACATCCCAATATCCTTTTAGATCCTCCTCCACATCTCTCAAATTGTTAGGCCACCCATTGATAATTTTGTCTTTCAATAAGTTTAGTACACCATCCTTCTTAGTCTCATTCACCCATTCCTCCTTACCAAGACTTGCTAGTTCCACTTTTAGTACAGGTTCCTGTGTTAGTACTTCCTTCATATACTCTTGCTTATCCATTCCTTCTATTTCACATTTCATGGATCTCAATAGGTAGTCAGCAATGGCATTTTTACTACCAGGAACATACATTATGTTAAAATTGTAATTTTCAAGATCCATCATCCATCTGGCTATTCTAGGAGTCGCCCTTTCTCTACCTTGAGTGGTAAATACATTGACTAAAGGTTTATGGTCAGTTTTGATTGTGAATGGTAAGCCCCACAAGAAGAATTTGAAATGATTCACTGCCCAATAGCAAGCTAAAGTTTCTCTTTCAATAGTTGAGTACCTACCCTCTGCTTCATTTAAAGCTCTGGAAGCGAATGCTATAATCCTCTCTTGACCGTCGATTCTTTGAGACAATGTTGCTCCCAACCCTTGACAACTGGCATCTGTAGTCACCCAAGTTTTTAACTTGGAATCAAATTTACCTAAATGAGGAGATTGAACTATAGCATCTTTGATTTTGTCGAATGCCTGTTGGCATTCTATATTCCAATTAAATGGCACATCCTTCTTCAGAAGTTTCCTCATGGGAACAGTGACCATTGCAAAGTTCTGCACAAACTTTGCCATGTATTCAGCTAGGCCCAAAAAAGACTTGAGTTCTTGTTTATTTACTGGGGGTAGGGCTTCTTTTACTTCTTTTACTAGGTCACGTTTAGGTTGGATTCCTTCTTTCGTAATCCTATGCCCCAGATATACTACCAACGCCATTCCAAAACGGCACTTTTCTTTCTTGATTGTCATACCAGCCTGACTCAACACTCTGAAAACTCTTCTCAGGGTATCATCATGTTCCTCTATAGTATTACCATAGATTAACATGTCGTCCTGGAAACATAGGACATGGTCAATTCCTTTCAAGATATTCTGCATTATGCGTTGAAACACAGCGGCCGCAGATGCTAGTCCAAATGGCATTCGGCAATATCTGAAAGCACCAAATGGTGTAATAAAAGAGGTAAGTGATCGGGAAGAGGGATGTAACTCAACTTGATGATATGCTGAGGAAAGGTCAATAACACTAAAGACTTGAGCTGGACCCATGGTACTTAACATTTCATTAATTCTTGGTAAGGGACATCTTTCTACCCAAATACAAGCATTTAAATCTCTTAAATCAACACACACACGTATGCCTTTACCACCTGGCTTCCTAGCTACTACAATGGGGGCTAGCCATAAGGAGTTCTCAATAGGTTCAATGACCCCTAACTGTTCCAATCTGCTTAATTCCTGCTTTAGTGGTTCTCGCATGAGTAAAGGAATAGGTCTTACTTTGTGCGAAACCGGCACAGCTTCATTTTTAAGAATGATTTTGTGCTGATAGTCAATCAATCGGCCAAATTTATTATTAAATATTTCAGGGAACTCCCTACATATAGCATAATCTTCACTTGAATCATCTATTACGAGTACAGGTTCTTCTAAATTAGGGTCCAACCTTATGCCCAGCTCTTTTTGATGCTTCCAACCTAGAAGATTTGACCCTTTGTTAGTAAAGTAAACTTTACCACTAGTCTGTCTATTTTTGAATGTAATTTGCATATTTAACATTCCCTTCAGAGGTATCAGATCATTATTGTATCCCCCCGGGGATATATCAGATGGTAATAACCTATAACCTTTATCCTTGAAACACTTTTCATAGATGCTATAATCTATGAATGTGAACGGTGAACAAGAATCAGCTAACACCCTTACTCTCTCACCATCTAAAGTGATGTCACAAGAAGGGTACGTCTCGTTTGTACTTTTTGTTTCATTGCTGCCTTTTACTTGTAATACAAATTTATCTCGAAACTCCACATTGTCATCCACTTTGTGTACAACTTTCTTTCCCCCAAACTCGCTTTTATCATTTTTGCACACTCTAGCATAATGTCCTCTGGCCCCACCTTTCCTGCATACACAATTTCTAGCAGGGCACTCAGGGTTATTTGCAAAATGTCTGCTATTGCCACACCTATAGCATCTACTCCTTGTGTTGTCGGAGATACTCCTCTTATGTAACGGTTCCTGATTTTTACTTCCTTCTTCTAACTTCACTTCCCTTAACTCTTGTTTGGGACTGAATTTGACCTCTTTTACCTCATCAGTAACTGTAGTATTTTTCATTAATCTCATGCATTCTATTGTGTGTTCTATTCCTTTGGCTACCTCAATTGCCTCTTTTAAAGTAGGGTTCAGAATTAATAGTTTCTCGTGTACCTTGTTGTTATTAGTGCATCTGACCAACTGGTCTCTGATCAAAGAATCTTCGAGATTTCCAAAATCGCATGTAGCGGCAAGTCCTTTCAAAGATGCTACGTAATTTGACACTTTTTCTTCCTTACCTTGTACTCTAGAAAAAAAACTTATGTCTCTCCAGAACAATATTAATTTTTTGTCCAAAATGTCCCTCTAATTTCTTAACTGTTTTTTCGTACACATCAAGTTCTTCCCCATCTTCTTCTTCTTCCTCTGGATCTGCTAAATTTTCGTAAACCTTCCGCCCATGTATCCCCAGATTATGCAACAGGATATGCTGCTTCCTTGTTGATGAGAATTTTTCCCCACCAATAGCTATTAGGTAGGATTCAAATAACTTGATCCAATCCTTCCACAACAAATTTGGTTCCCCAACTTCATCCAAAAACGGGGGTGGTTGAGACATGCTAGCAACAGCCATTTTATATTATTCTAAATTCTCATACAGGATAATAATTAGAGTTTAAATTGCTACTAGCACACAATATTCCCAATTTGTTAAACAAAGAAGCTCCCTAGGCATGCAACTGTCCTTTACTTGTGTATACTTTTTACAATTATGGCCGTCACTTATTGAACTATACTTTATGTATTTTCACATTCATGCTTATAGTAAAGACTTCCTGTATATTCTCACACAATGTTCCTTACTGTAATCAGGATTACTCTTGATGTCCAATTAAGAATAAACCATAAGTCCCGGTTGGCTCAGTCAGTGTTGGTTCCCTTCGTCGTTCCCTATAAACTGTTCAGCTGTAAGATTTAGGCGGTGGCGTGTGAATATGCCTCCCTTCGGCACCGCGTAGTCACACCTTTAAATAGACTAGACCGTCACAACATTGCTTCCTGTCAGTTCCTTGCTGCGCTACCTTCGTCTTGAAAAAAAAACTTCAGCGATTTCTGCTGCCGCTCCGTAGTAGATAGTCGCCTCCTACTCCACAAACTCGTACAAGCTGATTTCCTCTCACAATGTTTTCTGCCAACTCAGCCACTTCCACTCCTCACGATCGGACGATTTCCGATCCCAAAACACGATGTTTTTTTTTTTTCCTCAATACCAGACTCGGCTCATGCAAAGTGACTTCCTGGCAAGAGCACTTCAAAATCCACTTGTCAACTGTCTGCAGCGAGCGAATAAGGTCCAAACACTTCACCCGTCCTGCATGAACCGCACATCAGATGCTTCACTAGAATCACATCAACAAGAAGATCTTACACTGGTGACTTCTTTCCTTCTCAGCGATCCCTTGGTAAGGTAAGGTCGATGACAGCACTAACATCAGGGGTGAGGAGTTCAGCTGTCCCCTGCACAGCATCCCACCCTCGTCGCCAAATTAGTTGTTGTAATTATTCAAAAGACAACAACTCTGAGTAAGAACTTTTATTCCACGAACTCCTCCAGTCATCTCAGCCTTTTCGCTCTTCACCAACATTCTAATGTCAACTCCCAGCCAGTCCATTTGTTGTTACATTCTAAGGGGACTGGAGCATACCATTGTTAACTATATACAGTAATTCCTTACATAATAAAATACATACTACCACTAGATATGTAATAATACATAATAACGTAATACAAATAAATATTAATGTTTATGTATAACAGTCTTGATTAAATCATTTGGGGAGATGAATCTGGTTGAGCCCTACTTACAACAACTACATTATCCTGTGACTTTGTTAACTTAAAAGAGACATGCAAGTATGAGGCTTTTTGGGACATAATCACGGTCCCAATGGAAAGGAAACTGTACTTTCAGCTCCGCATTGGAACGCTACCATTAAGACTTTTCACCAGCCGCTGGTCACACAAAGAATCAACCGCCTGTCCAGCCTTCAAAGCCCCCGTCGAGAATCTCCCTCACGTCGTTTTTGTCTCCCCGCGTACACCGCCTCACGTAGGAAATGGCTGGCCCCGGCATGTAGACTGCTGGGAGTCCGCAGCTCTGAAATAGCCCTGCGAATCCTCAGATCAGACAATAGGCCAACGCTAGTGATCGCCGTTGCCAAGTTCCTCGAGCTAGCTGGTTTGTCAGAGGGAAATTCTTATCTGTTTAATGATTCCAACTAGACTGTCCCATCGCACTGTGTGAGTGTATTTTATCTTTATTCCATTTTTATCATTTTATGTATTGTTATATTTATTACCTTGTGTATTTATTTATATTTATTGCTGCTATGCGCTTTTATGGCTCTTGTAGCCGAAATAAAGTTTCTTTGACTGACTGACTGGCATTGGGGCTCCACAAGATCCGGCCGCACTCTGATGCTATTTTAGATTTTTCTCAGGCTAATCCTACAACTCCTCTGCAATCAAAATCTCATGTGTCAAATTTAAGTATTTAGTTTTGACATTTTTTATTGGGGCAAACAGGGTCCCACTGGGAAATGACAGTGCCTACTATCTACAATATTATTTTATTATTTACAGTAGATATTGAAACATGGAACAAATGATTTGAGTTATAAAACTGTTTGAAGACAGATTGTCCTTGTGCTAAGACACCTGCAGTATCACTGCATTACAACCCAGAGACCTTCTGGGTGCACTTAAGTTGTGAGAACAGAGTTTCATTCTTCTCAGTCAACAGTCAGTCAGTACCAGAGGACAAGGGATGGCTGACATTAAGACACTTCTTTATTGAGCAAGTTTAATTCTAGGAGCATTCTGATTACACCCTAATAAAGGTGACTCTTGTCAACAAACCAGACAACACTTCTTTCTTTTTGTTCTATGCAACAAGCAACACCTGTTTTTAAGATTATTCTACCTTAATATCAACTCAAAAATACAATCTTACCATAATATTGTAGTTATCATGTCATGACTGTAAATATATCGTGGGCCAAATACAGAGGGCATGTATATAATTTTTTAAGTGTTTGGTTATAGCATTGAAGTTTAAAATATTGTTTACTTTAATAAAGTTTTTTTTAAAGTGGTGTTAGATTGTAAGGTATTTTGTTGCATATTTTATTTATATGTTGTGGTAATTTTTAAAGTAATTTATATATTTTGGGATGTTGGGTTTATTTGGGTCCTCGGTGGGTAATGTTTTATTTCCACATTAATGAATGTTAGTTGATTAGTTTATCAATTAAGTTATACCTTTTAATTAATAACTATTTCCAATGACCTCCATACTCGCTGTGACGGTCGGACCACTGCAACTTTGGCGGTCCGACTGCCACATTGCACCCCTGGCGGTGGGACCACCATCCCCGCTGGGAACATGGTTCCCGACGATGTGACGGCGGTCTGAGTTGTATTCAGCCAGGGCAGCACTGAACTCCGCCCCGCCTGGCTGAATACAACTCCACTTACTGCCAGCCTTTCCATAGTCGCCTGACCGACATGTAAAGGCTGGAAGTAAGGGTGTGCTGGGGGCCCACCTGCCCAGCACCATTGGAATGCCCACTGTCTACTTTGCTGACAGTGCACATTCCAAGGGTGCTGGTCGCCCCCCTGTATGCTACAGATTACGACTTAGCTCCCTTAAGGGAGCTGAGTCCTATGTCGTAGCACTGTTCCTGCAGGACTGACCGGCGGGAACGCTCCATTTCAATGTTTCCGCTGGTCAGCCTAGCGGGAACATTGGAATATAGCGGGGGTGCCACTGGTATGATGGTGGCGTCCTCCCCGCGGCATTGGCGGTCAGCTGGTCCAACCGCCAACGTTGTAACATGACCCCAACTTTGCAAGCCTTTTTGTGTTTGAATATTATGGGCCTCATTATGACCCTGGCGGCCGGCGGTACACTGGCGATAACACCGACAACAGGCTGGCGGTGTTCTGTATTATGACCGCAGCGCATTAGCCACGTCCATACTGCCGGACCCTCCACTTGACAGCACTGCCCCGGGGATTATGAGTCCGCAACCGCCAGCCTGTCCATGGGCAGTGAAATCCGCGACGGGTGCTGCTGCACCCGCTGCACATCAACATTGCAGCTGGCTCTATTATGAGCCGGCTGCAATGTTGATGTGACTTTTTCGCTGAGCCAGCGGAAATGTCAAAATAGGGAGCCAACAATACCACCAGTAATGGCAGTATTGTGGTGCCCGCGGCTTCGGCGGTCTTCTTGCAAGACCGCCGAAGTCGTAATGAAGGCCTATGTCCTTTATATAAAATATTTTTCAATTTAGAATAATTTTTCATTGTACTAATTATGTAAATCAGTGGTTCCCAACCTTTTGACTCCTGAGGACCCCCACTGAATCATTACTGGAAGCCGGGGACCCCCAAGCAACTTGTACAATTTAAACTTCAAACATTAAAACAGTAATTTGCAAAAAATACACAAACAAGTACACACCAAAGAAATGCTCAAATTTCGAACAATATAATTATTTTATATTGAAAAAATATGCAAAATCGAAAGATTTTAAAGGGAAAGTTGGCGCTGCATCTCGGCGACTAACTTCTCAATGTTTAGTTCTATTTAGGAAAGCTGAAGCCTCAGGTCAGATTCAACATTTTCCAAGCGATTCCTGTTTTTACCTTTAGGTATATAGATCTGAGAATGTTTTTTCACATAAATATGTGGTGGGGAAAGGAAGTAAAACCATAAGAGCCTCTCATCTCTCCATAGCCTCTCTATCACAAGTAATTAATATGTTGTGTAGCACCTCTCATACCAGCGTAGGGTGTCAGAGCACTTTACAGGGGAAAACAAGGTGTAGGATTCACGTCATCCACACTGGTAAGCATTTACTAAGAGTGCTTGGTCTGGGGAAGCTCAGACTCAGGATTCAGAACACAGCACAGTGGTTAGCATTGACTTCAATAAGAATGTATTTCTACGCAACTAAACCTTTTCTTTAGCAGCGCAAGGAAAATGAAAGTCTAGGCAAATAAATTACTTTCTAATTTGTGCCCTGCAGTTTGCATGCAGCTCCTTAATGGCAGGTCATAGCTCACTGTGCTAGATTATGATTGTAACTTATGCACTGCACAGGTACAAAAGAAACAAAAGCAGTAACCCACTCTGCTATGCACATAAAATGCTGTTCTTTCCCTGAAACTGGTTCTTTGCAGCAGGCATATTAACCATCTGTGCTACCTTGGAGTCAAAACTGACACTAGACAAAACTCCCATCTCTCTCCAGCGGACACATTAATCACTGGATGTACAAAACCGTTTGCAGTGCTTTTAAAACTGCTCCTGGGAAGCAATAAATATAAAAAATGCAAGTGTTTGTCAGAGATTAATTGCCTTCCTCCCGGCCGCGGCCTGCGGACCCCCTGGGAATGTGTCACGGACCCCTGGGAGTCAGCGGACCACAGGTTGGGAACCACTGATGTAAACGTTTGAATTGGCAATAAGTCATTTGTTTTTTAATTAAGTTTTAGTTCTAAAAATAATTTGTTACTTAACCTTTGATGTATTTTGTTATTCTCAATGGATTATGTAGCTATAGAGGGTGTGGCTGCTTATTTTTAATAAAAAAGTATTTAAATTATAATATGGTACAAATGTATGTGTTCATTTTTTATAAGTAATAATTTTACATAGTAAAGAATTGTTTTAGGTCTATGTGTTGTATGGTTGAGTTTTGGGTGTACTGTTTATTTTTAAAATGTTTCCTCGATTAGTTTTTCTAATCATTTCTATTAAATTATGTTTTTAAATAAAGAGCTATAAGTGCTATAAAGTAGTAGGTATTTTAATGATGGTTAAGATTTCTCTTTTTCAAAAATGTTAAATATTATTTAACCAGGAAGTATATTATTTGGGTGCAGTGAATCCCACAGTAAACTCACTTTCCCCAATGTTTGCTAGACTAGAGTTAGAACAGTAAATCTGAAACCCCTCTCAATGTATGCACCTTCCTCAAAGTTTGTTGGATATGAATTAGCCGTAATTTAAACCCCCCCAATGTATGCACACCCACCAATACATGCTCTTTCTTGAACATTTGCTAATTTGCAGTTAAATGTAACCCCAGCAGCGGCTTGTCCTTAACAGCGGAGTTACCCAGCCCCCCCCACCTTTTTCTCACCGTGAAGAGTGTCTGTCAGGCTGAGGAAAGGCTCCTGATTGCCTGAGCTGAAGATGTCACAGCCTTGTAGGTGTGACCTCCTCAGCTCAGTTAAGTGCCTCGACGTCCTCTTCCATGATGATAGGAAGTCAGTGATTGCCTCAGACCTGGACATTTCACATTTAAGCCCTGAACTGCCCAGGGCCGAGTGTTTATCACAGACTCCTCATCACAGAGTGGGGTCGGATCAAGAACTCACACTGACCCCCTCCCACTCGAATGATGAGGTGGGTACTGCTGCCTCCTCTCACTGGCTGGCCTAGAGAGGAGGCGGCAGTCCCCAGGTGTCCGGAATCACCAAAAATGTCATGTTGTGCTTTTATTTAATGTTTGGTGCATCCGTGCATGTACAGGGAGTGCAGAATTATTAGGCAAATGAGTATTTTGACCACATCATCCTCTTTATGCATGTTGTCTTACTCCAAGCTGTATAGGCTCGAAAGCCTACTACCAATTAAGCATATTAGGTGATGTGCATCTCTGTGATGAGAAGGGGTGTGGTCTAATGACATCAACACCCTATATCAGGTGTGCATAATTATTAGGCAACTTCCTTTCCTTTGGCAAAATGGGTCAAAAGAAGGACTTGACAGGCTCAGAAAAGTCAAAAATAGTGAGATATCTTGCACAGAGATGCAGCACTCTTAAAATTGCAAAGCTTCTGAAGCGTGATCATCGAACAATCAAGCGTTTCATTCAAAATAGTCAACAGGGTCGCAAGAAGCGTGTGGAAAAACCAAGGCGCAAAATAACTGCCCATGAACTGAGAAAAGTCAAGCGTGCAGCTGCCACGATGCCACTTGCCACCAGTTTGGCCATATTTCAGAGCTGCAACATCACTGGAGTGCCCAAAAGCACAAGGTGTGCAATACTCAGAGACATGGCCAAGGTAAGAAAGGCTGAAAGACGACCACCACTGAACAAGACACACAAGCTGAAACGTCAAGACTGGGCCAAGAAATATCTCAAGACTGATTTTTCTAAGGTTTTATGGACTGATGAAATGAGAGTGAGTCTTGATGGGCCAGATGGATGGGCCCGTGGCTGGATTGGTAAAGGGCAGAGAGCTCCAGTCCGACTCAGACGCCAGCAAGGTGGAGGTGGAGTACTGGTTTGGGCTGGTATCATCAAAGATGAGCTTGTGGGGCCTTTTCGGGTTGAGGATGGAGTCAAGCTCAACTCCCAGTCCTACTGCCAGTTCCTGGAAGACACCTTCTTCAAGCAGTGGTACAGGAAGAAGTCTGCATCCTTCAAGAAAAACATGATTTTCATGCAGGACAATGCTCCATCACACGCGTCCAAGTACTCCACAGCGTGGCTGGCAAGAAAGGGTATAAAAGAAGGAAATCTAATGACATGGCCTCCTTGTTCACCTGATCTGAACCCCATTGAGAACCTGTGGTCCATCATCAAATGTGAGATTTACAAGGAGGGAAAACAGTACACCTCTCTGAACAGTGTCTGGGAGGCTGTGGTTGCTGCTGCACGCAATGTTGATGGTGAACAGATCAAAACACTGACAGAATCCATGGATGGCAGGCTTTTGAGTGTCCTTGCAAAGAAAGGTGGCTATATTGGTCACTGATTTGTTTTTGTTTTGTTTTTGAATGTCAGAAATGTATATTTGTGAATGTTGAGATGTTATATTGGTTTCACTGGTAATAATAAATAATTGAAATGGGTATATATTTTTTTTTGTTAAGTTGCCTAATAATTATGCACAGTAATAGTCACCTGCACACACAGATATCCCCCTAACATAGCTAAAACTAAAGACAAACTAAAAACTACTTCCAAAAATATTCAGCTTTGATATTAATGAGTTTTTTGGGTTCATTGAGAACATGGTTGTTGTTCAATAATAAAATTAATCCTCAAAAATACAACTTGCCTAATAATTCTGCACTCCCTGTATGAATGTGCGTGTATATGTGAGTGCATGATGTGAATGGGTGTGTGTGTGAATGCATGAGTGTGAGTGGATGTGCATGGGTGCCAGTGTGCCCCCCATGCTCTAATTACCATCCAACAGAGTGTAAACCCCTCCCCTACTAAAGTATGCATGCCCCTAACGTTTGTTAAACTGGAGTAGTCAGCACATTTTCCAAATTTAGTAGACTGGAGGTAGAATAGTAAATCTGACCCCTCCACCCCACAATGTTTACACTTTCCGCAGCATTTACTGACGGTAGGTAGAATAGTAAATCTGACCCCTCCACCCCACAATGTTTACACTTTCCCCAGCATTTATTGATTGGGGGTAGCATAGTAAATCTGACCCATCCACCCCCCAATGTTTACACTTTCCCCAGCATTTACTGAAAGGAGGTAGAATAGTAAATCTGACCCCTCCACCCCACAATGTTTACACTTTCCCCAGCATTTACTGACTAGAGGTAGAATAGTAAACCTGACCCCTCCACCCTCAATGTTTACACTTTCCCCAGAATTTATTGATTGGGGGTAGAATAGTAATTCTGACCCATCCACCCCCTATGTTTACGCTTTCCCCAGCATTTACTGACGAAAGGTAGAATAGTAAATCTGACCCCTCCACCGCGTAATGTTTACACTTTCCCCAGTATTTACTGACAGGAGGAAGAATAGTAAATCTGACCCCTCCACCTGCAATGTTTACACTTTCCCCAGCTTTTACTGACGGGGGGTAGAATAATAAATCTGACCCCTCCACCACACAATATTTACACTTTCATCAGCATTTACTGACTGGAGGTAGAATAGTAAACCTGACCCCTCCACCCCGCAATGTTTACACTTTCCCTAGCATTTACTGACGGGAGGTAGAATATTAAATCTGACCCCTCCACCCTGCAATGTTTACAATTTCCCCAGCATGTACTGACTGGAGGGAGAATAGTAAATCTGACCCTCCATCCCCCAATGTTTACACTTTCCCCAGCATTTACTGACGGGAGGTAGAATAGTAAACCTGATCCCCTTCTAATGTATTCACTTTTGCCAATGTTTGTTTGACTGGAGTTCGAACAGCTTATTTGACAACCCTAATTTGTGCTTTTCCCCCGTGTTTTTCAGATAGTGGCCCATATTTATCAGGTGTTCATGCAACGCAGTAAGCCCCCTGGCTGCTAAATTGTGTGAAAGGAAAAGGGCAGGAATGTGTTGTATGTAACATTACACGTTCATTCCTCTCCTTTCCCAGTGCATGCCTACTTTTGTCTGCCTAGCCCCAACGCAGGCACCCTGGCACCATAGTGCACCATAGTGCAAGGGTGCCTGCTGTGCATGCAGGATTGTTTTTGTGCAGGAAGGGACACCTTCTTGCACATAAACAATCCTGAGAGGCATGTTCTTCTGTTTGTGTGTGCTGCAGAATGCAGGACACATACAAAGAGGAAGAAACGAGGACGATATCGATATTTCTCCTCGTGACGCCTCTCCTGGATGCGTAGCATTTTGACGCATTCTCAGATCTACCACTATTGATAAATTTGGGGATGTGCCAAAATCAATGGGTGGCTGTATGGAAACACACACGCTCCATCCATGGAACGTCTTCCCCGCGCAGAGTAACGCAACGGAGCCATTTGCGCTGGCTTGCGTTACGTCGAGCCATGGAGGGCGACACAAAGTGGCCTTGTGTGGTTTGATAAATAAATCTTAGGTTTTACGTCGCCCTTGCGCCCCCTTACGTGACACAAGCGCGATGCGAAAGCTTCATAAATATGGGTCTGTTTTTAGATTAGTAAAATGTGCCCTCATCTCCCACGAATGCATGTAATTGTTTTCAGTATTTGCACGACAGCATTTCACGTAGCGTCTGCGATACTCAGTTACTATTTTTATTTCAAGGGATGTAATTACAAAGTGCATATGTTTATAAAGTATTTTATTTATATTTTAATTATTTGTAAATTATTTTATATTTTTGTATTTATATTACATAACTTTTTTAGGTTACGATAACGCCAACCGCATTTCAAGAATATGGCTGGGTCCCGAGTGTTGCACAACATACGGAAGAGAAGGGAACATTAGAAGAAACTTAAAATTATGTGGCAAAGAGGAGCAGGGGCCAGATGTAGCAATATAACATTTAGCGACTTGCTAATTGCGAGTACTGGCGACTCGCAGTCGCAAAATGTTATGCAGAAAGGTGTCTCAGACACCGTCTGCGAGTCGGTATGGGGTCGCAGAGACCCACCTCATTAATATTCATGAGGTGGGTCGCAAATTGCGGCCCCATACCGACTATGGGCACTCGCTAACACGGAGGCCTGCTGACGTCAGCAGGCCTCCGTGTTAGCGACCTGCTTTTAAATAAAGCAGTTTTTTTTTTTTTTAAATGTAGCCCGTTTTCCCTAAGGGAAAACGAGCTGCATTTCAAAAAATCCGAAACCTTTTGTTTCGGTTTTTTCAGGGCAGGGAGTGGTCCCTTGGACCACTCCCTGCCCTGAAAAAATGTTTTGGGGTCCATTCACAAAGGGGAAGGGGTCCCATGGGGACCCCTTCCCGTTTGCGAATGGGTTACCATCCACTTGAAGTGGATGGTAACTGCGACTCCCTTTGCGACCGCATACGCGGTCACAAATGGAATTGCATCCCACTGCGACTCGCAAATAGGAAGGGAACACCCCTTCCTATTTGCGATTCGGAAATGCATTTTGCGAGTCGGTAACGACTCGCAAAATGCATTTCTGCATCGGAAACACGCATTTGCGAGTCGCAAACGGCAGATTTTGCCGTTTGCGACTCGCAATGTGTTTCCTACATCTGGCCCTAGATTGTGCCGTTAGGAGAGGCGGCCGAGGTGGCATGCATCATCACATTCCGCAGCAGAATTGTTCTGCTATTAAACACACATTGATACTGTCTGGGGGGGACGTTCACCTCATTACTCTTGATTTAACACCTGCAAACAGCTGAGAGGCACCCGCTATCCCTTGCTGTTGAGGTCCCTGCACAACACCCCTCGATTGTGCTTTTGTAAAGGACATTTAAACTCGGTTGAACAAGAAACATGTTTGCAGAAATCTACAAATCATAGATTATGCGGCAAGCGTGGTAAAGCCGTCATCCTGCTAAAAACGCTGCAGCTGCAGACCCGCATAATGTCAGCGGCCCTTGTTTAAAAGGCACTGTCGCCTCTTCTCCTGAGGCTCTGGCAGTGGATTGTGCCTCAGAGGACTGCTGCAGTGCCTGGAGTCCACGTGGCAGTGAGTGGTGCCTGGACAGAGCCTGTGGTGCCAATGTACTAAGTAGATGAGAATCTCTAGTGCCCACAGATGCGGAATAGTGCCAGACCAGTGCCTTCAGTGCTCCGTGCAGTGGAGCAGTGCCTGACCAGTGCTCTTGGTGCTTACTACAGTACACCAGTCCCTTCAGTGCCCAGTGCAGTGGAGCAGTGTCTGACCGGTGCATTCGGTACTCACGAGTGCAGTTGAGCAGTGCATGACCAGTGCCTTCAGTGCTCACTGCAGTACACCAGTGCCTTCAGTGCGCAGTGCAGTGGAGCAGTGCCAGACCAGTGCTTTCGGTGCTTACTACAGTACACCAGTCCCTTCAGTGTGCAGTGCAGTGGAGCAGTGACTGACCAGTGCCTGACCAGTGCCTTCAGTGCTCACCGCAGTACACCAGTCCCTTCAGTGCCCAGTGCAGTGAAGCAGTGCCTGATCAGTGCCTTCAGTGTTCACCGCAGTACACCAGTCCCTTTAGTGTGCAGTGGAGACGAGCAGTGCCTGACCAGTGCCTTCAGTGCTCGCTGCAGTACACCAGTCCCTTCAGTGCAGAGATGCAGTGTCTGACCAGTGCCTTCAGCGCTCACTGCAGTACAGCAGTCCTTCAGTGCGCAGTGCAGTGGAGCAGTGCCTGACCAGTGCCTTCGGTGCTCGCTGCAGTACACCATTCCCTTTAGTGCCGAGTCCAGTGGAGCAGTGCCTGACCAGTGCCTTCAGTGTTCACCACAGTACACCAGTCCCTTTAGTGCCGAGTGCAGAGGCGCAGTGTCTGAGCGGTGCCTTCAGTGCTCACTGCAGTACAGCAGTCCCTTTAGTGCCGAGTGCAGACGAGCAGTGGCTAAGCAGTGCCTTCGGTGCTCCGTGCAGTGGAGTAGTGCCTGATCAGTGCCTTCAGTGCTCACCGCAGTACACCAGTCCCTTCAGTGCCGAGAGCAGAGGCTCAGTGCCTGACCAGCGCTTTTGGTGCTCACCGCAGTACACCAGTCTCTTTAGTGCTGACTGCAGTGGAGCAGTGCCAGACCAGTGTCTTTGGTGCTCACTGAGTACACCAGTCCCTTCAGTGCGCAGTGCAGTGGAGCAGTGCCTGACCAGTGCCTTCGGTACTCACCGCAGTACACCACTGCCTTAAGTGCGCAGTGCAGTGGAGCAGTGCCTGACCAGTGCCTTCCGTGCTCACTGCAGTACACCAGTCCCTTCAGAGCAGAGTGCAGAGGCTCAGTGCCTGAACAGTGCTTTTGGTACTCTCTGCAGTACACTAGTGCCTTCTGTGCCCAGTGCAGTGGAGCAGTGCCTGACCAGTGCCTTCGGTGCCCACCGCAGTACACCAGTGCCTTCAGTGCTCAGTGTAGTGGAGCATAGATTGACCAGTGCCTTCGGTACTCACCGCAGTACTCCAGTGGCTTCAGTGCCCAGTGCAGTGGAGCAGTGCCAGACCAGTGCCTTTGGTGCTCACCGCAGTACACCAGTGCCTTCAGTGCACAGTGCCGGGGAGCAGTGCCTGACCAGTGCCTTCGGTACTCACCGCAATACACCAGTGCCTTCAGTGCGCAGTGCAGTGGAGCAGTGCCTGACCAGTGCCTTTGGTGCTTACCGCAGTACACCAGTCCCTTCAGTGCGCAGTGCAATGGAGCAGTGCCGGACCAGTGCCTTCGGTGCTCACTGCAGTACACCAGTCCCTTCAGAGCAGAGTGCAGAGGCTCAGTGCCTGAACGGTGCTTTTGGTACTCACTGCAGTACACTAGTGCCTTCAGTGCCCAGTGCAGTGGAGCAGTGCCTGACCAGTGCCTTCGGTGCCCACCGCAGCACACCAGTGCCTTCAGTGCTCAGTGTAGTGGAGCAGTGACTGACCAGTGCCTTCGGTACTCACCGCAGTACACCAGTGCCTTCAGTGCACAGTGCCGTGGAGCAGTGCCTGACCAGTGCCTTTGGTACTCACCGCAGTACACCAGTGCCTTCAGTGCGCAGTGCAGTGGAGCAGTGCCTGACAAGTGCCTTTGGTGCTCGCCACAGTACACCAGTGCCTTCAGTGTGCAGTGTAGTGGAGCAGTGCCTGTCCAGTGCCTTTAGTGCTCGCCGCAGTACACCAGTGCCTTCAGTGCCCAGTGCAGTGGAGCAGTGCCTGACCAGTGCCTTTGGTGCTCACTGCAGTACACCAGTGCCTTCAGTGCCCAGTATCGTGGAGCGGTGCCTCACTAGTGCCTTTGGTGCTCACCGAAGTACACTAGTGCCTTCAGTGCCCAGTGCAGTGGAGCAGTGCCTGAGCAGTGCCTTTGGTGCTCACTGCAGTACACCAGTGCCTTCAGTGCGCAGTGCCATGGAGCAGTGCCTGACCAGTGCCTCTGGTACTCACCGCAGTACACTAGTGCCTTCAGTGCCCAGTGCAGTGGAGCAGTGCCTGACCAGTGCCTTTGGTGCTCACCGCAGTACACCAGTGCCTTCAGTGCCCAGTACCGTGGAGCAGTGCCTCACTAGTGCCTTTGGTGCTCACCGAAGTACACTAGTGCCTTCAGTGCCCAGTGCAGTGGAGCAGTGCCTGACCAGTGCCTTTGGTGCTCGCCACAGTACACCAGTGCCTTCAGTGTGCAGTGCAGTGGAGCAGTGCCTGTCCAGTGCCTTTAGTGCTCGCCGCAGTACACCAGTGCCTTCAGTGCCCAGTGCAGTGGAGCAGTGCCTGACCAGTGCCTTTGGTGCTCACCGCAGTACACCAGTGCCTTCAGTGCCCAGTACCGTGGAGCAGTGCCTCACTAGTGCCTTTGGTGCTCACCGAAGTACACTAGTGCCTTCAGTGCCCAGTGCAGTGGAGCAGTGCCTGACCAGTGCCTTTGGTGCTCGCCACAGTACACCAGTGCCTTCAGTGTGCAGTGCAGTGGAGCAGTGCCTGTCCAGTGCCTTTAGTGCTCGCCGCAGTACACCAGTGCCTTCAGTGCCCAGTGCAGTGGAGCAGTGCCTGACCAGTGCCTTTGGTGCTCGCCGCAGTACACCAGTGCCTTCAGTGCCCAGTACCGTGGAGCAGTGCCTCACTAGTGCCTTTGGTGCTCACCGAAGTACACTAGTGCCTTCAGTGCCCAGTGCAGTGGAGCAGTGCCTGACCACCCCCAGTCGTGATTGACAGCGCGGTTGTACCTGGATGGCCACTGGCGAGGAGCAGAAGGTGTCTTCAGTGAGGTCACTCAGGTTGCCGGTTGGGCTGGGGCACAGGTTCTGGCTGGGCACTCGGCGCCCATAGAAGGCGGACAGGACACTGATGGAGGTCTTGTGAGGGCAGGTGACCCCCAGCTGCCCCCCCTCACAGGCACTGGCTGTATGGTTCTTCAGCACCTTCTCCAGGTAACCTACAGATTGAAACAGAGAATCATTCATTCCAGCTGGATCTTATTTCACCTGTAACTGACTCTGCCCCAACCCTACTGGCACCTTAAGAGGCTCGACTGACCTCTGACTGACTCCAACCCAACCCTACTGGCACCTTTAAGGCTTGACTGACCTGTGACTGACTCCGACCCAACCCTACTGGCACATGAAAGGCTTGACTGACCTGTGACTGACTCTGACCTACCCCTACTGGCATCTGAAAGGCTTGACTGACATGTGACTGACTTCAACCCAACCCTACCGGCACCTTAAGAGGCTCGACTGACCTGTGACTGACTCTGACCCAACCCTACTGGCACATGAAAGGCTTGACTGACCTGTGACTGACTCTGACCCACCCCTACTGGCATCTGAAAGGCTTGACTGACATGTGACTGACTTCACCCAACCCTACCGGCACCTTAAGAGGCTCGACTGACCTGTGACTGACTCCGACCCAACCCTACTGGCACATCAAAGGCTTGACTGACCTGTGACTGACTCTGACTCAACCCTAATGGCACATGAAAGGCTTGACTGACCTGTGACTGACTCTAACCCAACCCCACTGGCACATGAAAGGCTTGACTGACCTGTGACTGACTCTGACACACCCCTACCGGCACCTTAAGAGTCTCGGCTGATCTGTGACTGACTCCGGCAAGCCCTACTGGCACCTTAATGGCTTGACTGACCTCTGACTGACTCACCAATGGCCAGCAAATAAAAGAAACTAAACACACAAAGGATTGTGCCCCATTTTAGATTTAATTTGTACTTTTTCCTAACTATAGATAAAGGTAACTGAGCTTACAAAGGGTCGTATTTACAAGAAGCTTGTGCCACTGCGGTATCAGCGGAAGCCTCTTATCCACGCCTGTGGGCCGCGCACCGCCACTTTGTGTGTTTTCATGACCTTCTAGATATGGAGTAAGGCAGTGCATGCCGCTACCTGGCCTTGCTCTGTGCCGGGGGCGCGCTCCATGGGCGCTGTGGTGGGTGTTCCCATGCAACAGGTATGGATATTAACGCTGCCCTATATTTTCTTAATCATGTAAACTGGGGATGCGCCAAAACCTTACGCTTCCCTTGAGCAGGCATTATGAGGAGAATATTTTTAATTTCTCATTGTTTTTTTCTCTTTCAATGTATGCTATGTATGCTGCATTCTGCAGCACAGATAGAGACGGGAAAACACTTCTAGGGTTTGTTTTTTGTGCAGGAAGGTGCCCCTTCCTGCAGAAAAAGAATCCTGCATGCAACGGAGGCACCTTTCACGATGGCGCAAGGGGGCCTGCGCTGGCACTAGGCAGACAATTGTGAGCCAGCCCAGGGGGAAAGGACAGGAAAGCACCTGTTGCATTCGTGTTGCCCTACGCCGATTCCCCATAAATAAGGGCCAAAGTGAGAGCGTGTTTCAGAGTTGGTGGACACATTGGTGTTAAATGGTTTGAGGCCTGCTCGTGTTTGAGGTCTGCCAACGGACATCTTTATCTGAGCTTTTGTAGTTATGTTTTGTAAAACACACATTGAGTGGGTTTGGTCTGCCCCTTCTAAATATCTCTCCTTTGTCTCCTGAGGGCTGCTTTTTCAAGTACCATCCCGCTTCCTATGCAGCACCTGCAGTACAAAGCACAAGGGGCTATATTAACTTATGAAAATACATTAAAAATCAGACATATAGGGGCACATTTACGAGCCTCTGTATGTTGTTTTTTCACCACGCAATATGGTGCAAGAGAGACGCAAATGAAAACTTCCATTTATGAAGCCACGTAAGGCCACCTTGCGCGACGCTGCGTAGGTTCATAAATCTCGAGTACAGTAACGCAGCGCATATTGCTGCTTTGCATTACTCTGCCCCAGGGCGGTGTTCCATGGGCGTTGGGTGGGGGTTTGACGCATTTACAAATTCACATGAACAGCTGAACCTGGGAATGCGCCAAAAAGATACACCGCCTCCCCGACAGAGGCATAGCTGCGGAAAAAGCCTCAGGGAATTGTTTTTGCGGAAGAAGGTGCCCGTCCTGCACAAGCACAATGTTGCACGCAATGCAGACACCCTTGCAGAATAGTGCACGGGTGCCTGCACTGGTGCCAGCTGCTCATTGTGTGCCAGCGCAGGGGAAAGGACTGCTGTTCTGTGCTGCAGCACTTTTTCATAAATATGTTTTTTACTTCTTTGGGTCACATGCATTCAATGTACATAGTAATCTTTGTGAGCATTACTTTCATTGCTACAGCAACAAGGTGATGGTAGGAACATCTGAATTCACCTGAGCCAATGCCGACTGCACTGAGCCACCTTCCAGACTATCGTGGTTCGCCCGCTGCGCCATTCTAGACAGCAACCCATCTTATGCAAATCAGTCTTGGTCCTGCTCCAATAGGAACTGGGAAGCCCAAACTGCCAGACCAGGTCACCTCAAGATAAGAACAGAAGCTACCCCAGATCTGTGGCGATCTACTCAGGTCTCACCCCTAAGGTACAGCTTGAGTCCTGTGGCACAGGGAGCATAAGAGCCACATCTAGGCACATTCATCACACACAGGGCATCTACCGCCTGGTAGTTTGGGCTGAACTGTTCCGACTGGAGCAGGGTTAAAACCCTCACTGTACCACTGGAAGCAAGCTGCACCCAGCGGGAGAGCCCAATCAGAGTGAAACGGGTCCCAGGATGCTTCTATTGCAGTTCAGAGAGGACCTGGTCCGGCAGCTTGTTCTGGATTGTCCCATTGGAGTAGAGTCAAGACTGATTTGCACACGGCTGGGTCCAAACTGACGTTGCATGGTGGTCCAAGGGCCAGATCTATGAATCTGGCCCATTGCGATTCGGTAATTGCGATTTTTAAGAAATCGCAATACCGACTCGCAAAGGGCCATGTATCACATTTGCGATTCGGTAATTGCGATTTCTTAAACATTGCAAATGCAATTCCCGAATCGCAAATTGCGATACTGGCCCCATTCGCAGCTACGGGCCTGTTGGCCCATAGCTGCGAATTTTTTGCATTTCCTAAATTGCGATTTCTGAACCAGAAATCGCAATTTGGGGAATGCAAAAGGCCAGGGTGCTGGGGTCCTAAGGCCCCCTCTCCTGCACCCCAATTTTTTTTTTTACCATGTAAAGTACACACATGCCAAAAGGGCATGTGTGCTTTACATATTAAATTTAAAAATGCAGTTTTACTGCATTTTTAAATTTTGCACCAGGTTACCACCTGGTTGCAGACAATGGTATTTTGCATGTGCAAAATACCATTCTGCGAAAAATCGCAATTTGCGATTTTTTGCAGAATTGCCTTGCAACCTGGATTTTGCGTAACGCAAATTGTGATTCGCAAAATCCAGGTCGCAACGCAAAAAATCGCAATTTTTGCGATTTCTATTTTGTGGTCTGTGAATGCCTTTGATGCATTGCAGACCACGATTTTGCACTCGCAAACGGCCGATTTCACCGTTTGCGAGTGCAAAATATTTCGATACATCTGGCCCCAAATAACAAGGGACTACGATAAGGCTTGAGTAATTTTCTTTCGGATCACAGAGTGAGATAGCGATTGAAACGGTTGTCAGTGAACATGTTCTAGTGAGAGTCTCCGCTAAAAGGATGGAATTCAGTTCACATTGAGCCAGCACTAGTGACTATGTACAGACCAGTGCTGTTGTACTGGGTGGGAGTTGCGTTTGAGCCACATTGACCCCTTGCTTGTGGGAATTCACAACTGAGTGTTGTAGTACTGCAGATGTATTTGCTTCCCATGTGGCACACACCAGCGAGTGTGTACAGGTCACTATACTGGAGAAGGTGGGTTTCATTCACATTGAACTCTGTTGGAAATGGCCCTTTCTGGAGGGTTGTCCCCAAACTTTTTGCCTTTCTCCTCCTATTTTTCTGACCCTCTTTTTGTTGACTTTAGGACTCTGGGCACTTTACCACTGCTAACTAGTGCCAACGTGCATGTGCTCTCTCCCCTAAAACTTGGGACAATTGGCTTACACCTGTTTAGCTTATTTAATTTACCTTTAAGTCCCTTGTAAGGTGTATACCATATACCCAGGGCCTGTAAATTAAATACCACTAGTGGGCCTGCAGCGCAGATTGTGCCACCCACAGAAGTAGCCTTTCAAACCTCTCTCAGGCCTGCCCCTGCAGTCCCTGCATGCGCAGTTTGCTGCCACATTGATTAGGCAAGTCAAACCACTTGCAAAGGCCTAACCCCCCTTTTTACTACACCTAAGTCATCCCTAAGGAAGGCCTTGGGCAGCACCATGGGCAAGGTGCTGTGCATGTAAAAGGAAGGACATGTAGGGCCAGATTTCTAAGAATCTGGTGCACCAATACTGAGGCGTCAGATGTCTTCTGCCCCCCACTGCCACCTAATGACACCGTGGGTTCACTGTTTTTACATAATGGCGTACCATGGCGCACGTTAGGCCAATAGCGTCAACATTTTTGACACTACTGTAGTGCTTTGCTGTACCAGCATCAACAATGTTGACGCTAGTGCAGCAAAGTGCAAGGAGGCTTATTGACCTCAATGGGTGTGTCCTTTTAACGCCTGCTTTGAGCAGGTGTTAAAAATGATGCCAACATTTCATTGCACCATTTTAGCGGGCCTTCTAATGTCAGAACGCCCTCCTTCCGCACATTATGCCTGGCCCAGGGATATTGTGGTGCAATGGCATGGCGATTTTTGCCTTGTTGAGCCACCTTAGCGTAAAACAATGACACAAATGTGGTGCAAGGAGGCGCTAGGGCCTTGTAAATCTGGCCCATAGTTTTATGTGTTACATAGTAGTGACAACAGCCTATTTCGTTTTTCACTGCTATGACTGCTGGTCCTCTCATACGTTTGCATTGGAAATTGCCTGACACATGTCTAATTGGTAATTTCTGATCTGTGAGGAGAAGCACAGGCATGTTTGGCATGTCTGAAATTGCAGTGAGAAATCCTGCTTACTGGTGTAGGTGGATTTTACAATACTATTTAAAAAATGTCACTTTTAAAAAGTGGGCATTTCTCTGTGCTTATAACTCTGGTGCTTTGCAGCATAACTCCAATCCGTGTCTGCGGCAGGGTGACAGACCCACTTTGTGCATACTCACCAGACAGCCATCCATCAGGGACGGTTAGGTGTGACAGGGTTACATCTGCATAATCAACACAACAGAGTGTGACTGTAAAAATAAGAGAGAGTCGATTCTGATTCTCCGTCTTATCCATATTCAGTGATTCCCTACACCAAGGTAAATTATAAGGGGTTACTTTCTGCTTTTTGAGGGGTCATTCCTTTATGGAAGAGGAAGCCTCACACACCTGTTGGTGTCATGCTTCATCATCGGCCCCCTCTTCCCACCCTGCTAGGACAGTGCCACCAGGGCGGACTCAACCTCCAGGAAGATTTCATGCAGGATCGAGTGCTTAAATAAAATACCTACTGGATAAAACTGGGATCCAGATGAACTATTTTAAAAATACCTTGCGGTACCCCTGCATTTTACCTTTATTACTGGGTACCACAGGTAGTATTGAAACAGAACAAGGATGGCTGTTCAAGAGTGATGACTCGAGCCACCTATACTAAGGCCAACATTTTTCTGCCCACATTTCAACCCCCAATGGGTCTCAGGCATTCTTCAGGGCCATGGATCCCTACCCAACCTAGAGGGCTAAATTACCCTAAATTTAGGATTGGGCTAGCAAAACACAATACATACAGTTTTTATGCTACCTGAATAAGGGATGGATAACTAAAGCCACCCTAACTTTGGGAGCTGTCAGCTTCCTGGTCAAGAAGGGGGTTGTAGGAGGCTGGCCTGGTTTGTAGTGGGTACCACATGTATTTACACCTTAGACCAGGTCCAGTTATCCCTTATCAGTGAAATGTAGTCAGTGTCTAGAAGCCAGGCTGTCTAGAGGTAGCTGTAGGCAGAGCAGCCAAGGCTTATCTAGAAGACATGCAAAGCTCATTCAACACCACTGTAGTCACACAGTACTTATACACAAGAAACACAATACTCAGTGTTACCAAAAATAAATGTACTTCACTTTTAGTGACACAAATTCCAAATATATCTTAGAGGCTATACTCCCTTAGGAGATAAGTATTATACACAAAATATACACTAGTAACCAAAATCAGGCAAGCAAACAGTCATAAAATAGTGTAGTGAAAATCACAATAGGTTGAAATGAGCTAAGTGGAACACAAACCATATACTAAAATAGTGGAATACGAATGTCAGTTTCCCACCTAGGTAAGTGTAGTGTGTAGAGGGGCGCTCGGAGCATTAGAAAACATCAAAGGTAAGTAAAATACCCCACCCCAGAGCCCAGGAAAGCAGGAGTAAAGTACTGCAAGTTTCCTCAGAACACACTAGAAGTCATGATAAAGAAGAATGCAAAAACCAAGCAAGACTGCAAGACACCAACAATGGATTCCCGGACCTGAAAACCTGGGGAGAGAGGTGACCAAGTCCAAGAGTCACTGATGAGTCCATGAGTCACAGGAACCCCTGCTAATCCGGACGAAGGTGAAAAAGTGAACTCTCTGGTGAGAAGAAAAAGTCAGAAATGCACCAAAGACATCTCTGGGGTCCTGCTTGGTGCAGGAGATGTGCCACGTTGAGAAGATGAATGCAGGCTGGTTTTCGTCGTTGGATTCCGCCAACAAGCCTTGGCGCATGCAAGAACCATGTTTGGCAAGAAAAGGCACTGCCTGGGTCCAGAAGGGACCTGGGGGTCTCAACTCAAAATGAGGAGACAGAGGAGGCTCTCAGCACTTCAGAGAGCCCTCAGAAGACCTGGAAGTACCCACAGGAGTCCCAGAACATGGGGACAAAGGAGTTGCAAATGGTGGTCATTGCAGCACTACACAACGGGATCCAACGCTGCTGGAAAACAACTCAGGGAGCCGAGCATCGCAGAATAGGGTACTGGGGACCTGGGCTAGGATGTGCACCAAGGATTTCTTGGAGAAGTGCACAGAATCCCTAAGAGTTGCAAAACACGAAGTGCACAGGGATACTGTCTGGCACGGGGAGGCAAGCTCTTACCTCCACCAAATTTAGACAACTGGACCTTTGGACAGGTACGGTCACTTTGGTCTACCCTTCCAGAGACCATGCTCATCGACAGGAGAGGGGACCCAGAGTACCGGTTGTCGCTGCAGAAGGGTGCCTGCTGAAGCAGGGAAGTGTCTCCATCACTCCACAGTCCTTCAATTAATCCAGGGCAGCCTGAAGACAGGGAGCCTTCTGAGGAGGCACAACCTGGAAACTGTTGCAGTTGCTGTCAGGAGCTGGAGATACAAAGTTGTAGTAGTCGCCTTGGATACTTTGTTGCAAGGTGCAGAGTTCCTGGAGCTGTTTTGCAGTTGATCCACTGATAGAAAGTGAAACAGAGGATGCAAAGGAGTCCTGCTGGAGTCTTGCAATCTGAATCTGAAGAAACACCCAGAGGAGAGATCCCAAATAGCCCTGAGAGGGGGATTGGCTACCTACCCAGGTATGGACCTATCAGGAGGGGTCTCTGACGTCACCTGCTGGCACTGGCCACTCAAATGCTCCTAGATTATCCCAACACCTTGGAATCCAAGATGGAAAAACTCAGGGACACTCTGGAGGAGCTCTGGGCACCACCCCTGGGGTGGTAATGGACAGGGGAGTGGTCACTCTCCTTTCCTCTGTCCAGTTTTATGCAAGAGCTGGGACTGGGGGTCCCTGAACCGGTGTAGACTGGATTATGCAAGGAGGGCAACATCCATCTGTGCTCTTCAAAGCACTTCCAGAGGCTCTGGGAGGAAACCACTCACATGCTGGTAACACCTATTTCCAAAGGGAGAGGGTGTAACACCCCTGTCCCAAAGTAAATGCTTTGTTCTGCGTTCCTGGGATTGGGCTGCCCAAGGCAGAAGCCTGTCTGTGAGGTGGCAGCAGCTGGGGCTGCAGTGGGAACCTCAGAAAGCTGGTTTTGCAGTACTGGGGGTCCATGGTGGAGCCCCAGAGTGCATGGAATTGCCCCCCCCCATACCAGAATAAGTATGGGGGTACAATTTCCAGTTCTTAGACACCTTACATGGCCATATTCGGGGTTACCATTGTGAAGCTACATATAGGTATTGACCTATATGCAGTGCACACTTATAATGGCGTCTCCGCACTCACAAAGTCTGGGAAAAGCGGCCTGGACGACGTGGGGGCACCTCTGCTAGTGCAGGGGTGCCCTCGGACACAGGTACTTTGCACCCAGCCTGCAGGGTTGGAAGACCTGACATATAGGTGACTTATAAGTGACCTGGTGTAGTGAAAATCGCTGTGAAATAGTGTATGCACGATTTCACCCAGGCTGCAGTAGAAGTCCTGAAGTGTTTGTATGCTATCCTTATGGGTGGCAAAAGAACTGATGCAGCCCATAAGGATTCCCTGGAACCCCAAAGCCCTGGGTACCTAGGCACCATTAACTAGGGACTTATAAGGGGGGTCCAGTGTGCCAATTTGGAGTAAAATATGGAGTCACTAAATATAGTGACAGATTTAAAAAAGAGAGAGAGCATGAGTACTGGAGTTATGATTGGCAGGACTCCAGTGACAATTTAGAAAACAGTAAAACACACTGACAAGCAGGCCACAAACCAGAAGCACTGGAGGCCTGACTTGCAGGATCCCAGTGACACAGTCAAAACAAGCTGACATCAGGCAGAAATTGGGGGTACCATGCCAAAAAGAGGGTACTTTCCTGCAGAGTCCACCCCTGGAGTCTTGGGAACTCCCTATGAGAACATGACTTTCAAAGTCTTAAGGGGGCTTTGAATCTCCTTCTCCAGGATGACCAGGAACAGTCTGGTAACCAGGAGGAGGGGGGGGGGGATTCTAACCCTTTAGACTCAGGAGATCAGCCTAGAGATTCAGGGGTGGGCTTTGTACAAAATCTTCCCCCTAGCAAACCATCTAGTGTAGCTGGCAGTGGGAGGGGTTCACACACAGGTAGAGCTCCCTTCACACCTAGAGGTCAGGTCACTAGGGTTACCAAAGCTAGGGAAAGATCTGCCTCTGCTCACTCCCATGTCACCTCAGTCTCTGAGGGGTCCCACACATCCAATCCTGGTGATGACTCCATAGACAGGGAGCTCAGAAAGCTGAGATTGGAGGAGGCTAGATTGAGGCTGCAACAGCAACAGTTGGCCCTAGATAGGGAAGCCTTAGATGTGGAAAGGGAATGGCAGGGGTTGGGGTTAGAGCCCCATGGTGGCAGCAGCAACAGTAGTTTCAGAAGTTATGGGGTCAGGGAGGACACCATTGACTCAAGAAACTTACACAAAATTGTTCTCCCTCACAAAGAGGGGGATGATATCCAAAAGTGGTTTGCTGCACTTGAGAGGGCCTGTAAAGTACAGAGGAGGTCCCTCATAAGCAGTGGGCTGCTATTCGTTGGTTGTCCTTCTCTGGTGGAGGGTGGGACAGACTCCTCAGTGTTAAGGAAGATGTTTCAGACAGTTGTGACATCCTGTGCTCATTGATGGTTTTGGGCTCACCACAGAGCAATACAGAATTAAGTTCAGGGAAATCAAAAAAGAATCTTCACAAGATTGGGTTGACTTTGTGGACTGTTCTGGCAAAGCTTTCGAAGGTTGGTTCCATGGCAGTAAGCGCCTGACTATGAGGGTCTATACAATCTGATTTTCAGAGAGCATATTTTGAATAGTTGTGTGTCTGATTTGTTACACCGGTACTTGGTAAACTCAGATCTAATCTGACCTCTCCCCAAGAATTGGGAAAGAAGACAGACAAATGGGTCAGAACAAGGGTGAACAGAAAAGCTCATACAGGGGGTGACAAAGGAAAGAAGAAAGATGGTGAGAAATCTCAGGAGAAGCATGGGCACAAACATAAACATAAAGATTCATCTTCAAGTCCACAACACTCCTCTGGGGGTGGAGATAAAACATCTTCTTCTTCCTCTTCTACACACAATTACAAGCCTTGGTGCTATGTGTGCAGAGGTAAAGGCAGAGGCAAGGGGGTAAGTCCTGTCCAGGTAAAGCCCTTGAGCCGACCGCCACTTATACATTTATGTTCCACCTGGCCCTTTTTGCAAGGTCATCCCCAGTCTTTTTTCCTCCTTCCTCCTAATTGTTTTTACCAGTTTTTGTTGGCTTTAGGACTCTGGGCACTTTACCACTGCTAAACCAGTGCTAAAGTGCATATGTTCTCTCTGTAAATTGTACTGTTGATTGGTTTATCCATGATTGGCATATTTGATTTACTGGCAAATCCCTATTAAAGTGCACTAGAGGTGCCCAGGGCCTGTAAATCAAGTGCTACTAGTGGGCCTGCGGCACTGGTTGTGCCACCCACATTAGTAGCTCTGTAAACACGGCTCAGACCTGCCACTGCAGTGTCTGTGTGTGCAGTTTTAAACTGCCAATTCGACTTGGAAAGTGTACCCACTTGCCAGGCCTAAACCTTCCCTTTTACTACATGTCAGGCACCTCTAAGGATGGCCTTAGGTAGCCCCAGGGGCAGGGGGCAGTGTATGTTTACGGTAGGACATATACTAGTGTGTTTTATGTGCCCTTACAGTGGAATACTGCCAAATTCGGTTTTTACTGTGCAAGGCTTATCCCTCTCATGAGGACTGCCTTTAAATATCCTTAAAGCACAGATTCTCATTGAGAGCAGATGAAAATGGGGAGTTTAGGGTCTCTGAACTCACAATTAAAAAATACATCTTTAGTGAAGTTGGTTTTTAAATTGTCTGTTTGAAAATGCCACTTTAGAAAGTAGGCATTATCTTGCTTAAACCATTCTGTGACTCTGCCTGTTTGTGGCTTGTCGGTCTGGGTCAGTTTGACAGTTGGGCTGATTTGAACCTCTATAGGCAGTGACACAAATGGGATGGGAGTGTAGCCTGCATATCCTGATGGGTCATCTGAGCTAGAGGGGAGGGCGGAGTGGTCATTCACATCTGAAGGACTGTGCCTGCCCTCACACAATGCAGTCTCCAACCCCCTGGTGTGTGTCTGGGGCCTGGCCTGGACAAGGAAGGATCTCACAAACACTTGAGACTTTGCTTTGAAGTTTGCCAACTTCAAAGGCAGAACTGGGTATAAGAAGAAGACCCAAAACCCCAGACCTTTAGAATCTTTCTGGAATGAAGAGGAACCTCTGCCCAGGAGAAGAGCTGAAGAGCTGGAGGAGGAGTACCGTCCCTTTGCTGTGTTGCTTTGGTGGACTGGCCTGCAGTTGCTACTTCTGCCTTAAAAGAGTGCAAAATGTGAACTTTGCTTTGTGTCCTGCTTGAGAAAGTTTTCCAAGGGCTTGGAGTACAGCTTGCCTCCTGTTGGAAGTCTTAGGAACACCAAAGACTTCAGTTTCCTCGACCTGCAGCACTGGGAACTGTGTGTTTTGTGCTGCTCAAGATGAGAAATCACCACGATGCCGCCAATGATGCTGCTGGCCTGCACCGTGACCTGCCAACGCCGCACGGAGTCGCATTGCCCCACTTCCCACTGCGACCCTGGTCTCACCGATATCGTCATCGGATGACTTCACCGAGCTGCTGCTCGCACCGTGACCCGTGGGCCTCGCACTCCAGCATTACATGCTCACACTGCAGCCTGGGCATCCCCGACGCCCCTGATGACACTGGTGCCGCTGACTGCACGTGGCCTGTGGACACCGCTTGTGAGGTACACGAAGCCCCATCCGGTCCCACACCCCAGCACCGGTCCACCGACACCAGCATCATCGACTCCAGTGTCACCTCCAGGCATCCTGCCTGCACCATGGCCTGGGGACACCGCTCGTGAAGGTCACGAAGCACCATCCAGTCCCGCACCACTGACTTGGGGCTATCAATGACATTGCATCAGCAACTATGACACCGCTGCCTGCACCGTGACCTGGTGACCCCACACCGCTCCGCTTAACACCGCAGCCTTGATCTCACCGAAGCTACTGGAATCCGTTACCGAGCCTCTGCCTGCACTGGGACCTGTAGGCACCGCACATCACATTGTCCTGCTTTGCACCACAGCCCCGATGCCATCCACGACAGTGCTCCTGACTTCATCAGCCCGGAGTTTGATCCGCAACACGTGTGAACTTTCAGGACCCGACGACTCTCGCTCCAACTCCAGAACTGACACCGCGACACTAGCGAAGCCGCTCTCCGGAGCTCACTGCGAGGATCACAACGCCCTGCAAATCCAAGGTACTGTTTGCGGGTCTTCCCAACACCGTAGCTGGGCCGCGACGCCGCGGCCGGCCTGAACTGTTGGTTTTGTTGATCACGATGCTGTGATAGCCCTAGGTTGAGCTATTGATTTCAAGGAACTGTATTTTTGACTAAATTTTGCAGAATTCATATTTGTATTACTGTATGTTGGATTTTTAACGTATTTGGTCTTCTTTTATATAGATAAATATTGAGTATTTTTCTAAAACTGGTGTGGTGTCCTTTTGTAGTGTTTTAACTTATTACTGTGTGTAGGAAAGTGCCATCTTCCTTGGCATGTTACCCCCATTTTTACCTGTATGTCAGTATGTTTTTGCCTGTCTCACTGGGATCCTGCTGGTCAGGACCCCAGTGCTCATAGTTTATGGCCTTATGTGTGTGTCTGTAAAGTGCTTGACTGTGTCACTAAGGCTCTGCTAATCTGAACCTCAGTGCTTCTGCCCTCTCTGCTTTTAAATTTGTCACTATAGGCTAGTGACTTAATTTACCAATTTCAATTGGCACACTGGACCCCCCTTATAAGTCCCTAGTATATGGTACGGAGGTACCCAGGGCATTGGGGTTCCAGGAGATCCATATGGGCTGCAACATTTCTTTTGCCATCCATAGGAAGCTCAGACAAACCCTTACACAGAACTGCCATTGTAGCCTGCGTGAAATAGTGCACACACTATTTCACAGCCATTTTCACTGCACTTAAGAAACTTATAAGTCACTGATATGTCTAGCCTTCACTTCCTGAAGCTTAGGTGCAAAGTTACTAAGTGTGAGGGCACCCTTGCACTAGCAAAGGTGCCCCCACATAGTTTAGGGCCATTTCCCGGGACTTTGTGAGTGCAGGGACACCATTACACGCGTGCACTACATATAGGCCAATACCTATATGTAGCTTCACAATGGTAACTCCGAATATGGCCATGTAACATGTCTAAGATCATGGAATTGTCCCGCCATTCCAAATCTGGTATTGGGGAGCCAATTCCATGCATCCTGGGGGCTCCACCATGGACCCCAAGTACTGCCAAACCAGCTCTCTGAGGCTTGCACTGCAGCTACCGCTGCTGCCACCTCACAGACAGGCTTCTGTCCTCCTGGGGTCTGAGCAGCTCAGTCCCAGGAAGGCAGAACAAAGTATTTCCTCTGAGAGCAGGGTGTTACACCCTCTCCCTTTGGAAATAGGTGTTACAGGCTGGGGAGGGGTAGCCTCCCCCAGCCTCTGGAAATGTTTTGAAGGGCACAGATGGTGCCCTCCTTGCATAAGCCAGTCTACACCGGTTTATGGACCCCCCAGCCCCTGCTCTGGGAAGAAACTGGGCAAAGGAAAGGGGAGTGACCACTCCCCTGTCCATCACCAGGTCACTCCCCTGTCCATCACCACCCCAGGGATGGTGCCCAGAGCTCCTATAGTGTGTGCCAGACTTCAGCCATCTTGCTTTGCAAGGTGTGGGGGCACTCTGGAGGGCTCTGAGTGGCCAGTGCCAGCAGGTGACGTCAGAGACCCCTCCTGATAGGTCCATACCTGATAAGGTAGCCAATCCCCCTGCCAGGGCTATTTAGGGTCTCTCCTGTAGGTTCTCTTCAGATTCTGCTTGCATGTTTCCTTCAGGAATCCTCTGCAACTACTACTTCATCCTCTGACCTCGGATCAACCGCAGTCTGCTCCAGGAACCACTGTAGCAGCAACAAAGTATCCACAAAGGATACTTTTCCTCTGCAACTTCAGCTCCAGCCAGCAACTGCAACAGTTTCCATGGTGCGCACGCTCTGGGCACAAACAACAGAAGATGGATGGAATGCAGAGCAAATCAAACATTCACCCCAGTCACAGATCTGGGTTTAATCCATCAGTTTTTTTTGCTCACCATGCCGTTCCAGTTTGGACCCAGCCATATGCAAATCAGTCTTGACCCTGTTCCCCAAAGGAACAGTGCAGCCCTAACTGCCAGGCCAGGTCCTCCTGGTGACTGGGGGTGAGTGTTTGCATTGTTCAGCACTTTTGTGTTGCTAAAGTAAACAGAGCACACCTTCTTCTGCCACCCACCCTGTGAGACAACGCATACAGAGACAGATACACACACAAACACACAGACAGACGTACAGAGAGACTGTAACCCCCATACACACACAGACACATACATACAGACTCACACAGACAGACAGCCACACACAGGCACGCACAGACTTACATATTCAAAGACAGACGCAAACACACAGATACAGACAGACACATAGCTATAAACACACACACACACACACTGCCTACTCTCTACCTAGGCCAATCTTCTGAACCATCCACAAGTGCTGCGAGGCCAGACCAGAGGCAGAGGGTGCTATACAAATGTAATCTTACACCCAGGCGTGCTACCGTTCGGCTGAAAGGGCTTTAGCTCCATTCCACCCCCCACTCCCCGGTCAGATTCCCTGGGCTGAGCTGGCTGGGCTGGGGCTGCTGACCTGACCTTCAGGCATAACAAAGTACTCCTGCAAGGACAGTTGCAGCCCTGACAGTCCTCTCTGGGTCTTTGTTGCTTCATTCAGTCTCCGCGGCCTTCGTGTCTCAGGGGATACAAATGGGTATCATCGATCGGGTGATTGTTTCACGTCAATGGAAAAGAGTTCTGACTCTCTCTTTATAATGAAGAGGTAAAGTGAGTCCAAGCAAGTCACATCCCACACTCACCAGCCAATGAGAGCAGAGCTCCCAGCAACTCCTCCTCCCCAGCCAGAGAGCTAGAATCATTGCCCATCAAGGGCACCTCAAAGATAGAGCTATGCCAGGAGATTTTACCTTCCCTACAAGTCCATAAACTTAGCTTAGTTTATTAAAGTATAACATACATTTTATTAGCATTTTGCCATATTCTCATGTGTTGTGAAGACATTAATATTGTGCAACACTATTTAAACGAAAAGCGCACCGAGGAAATATTACATTTTCACAAAGGGATAAAAAGAATGCTCCCTTGTTTAATGCACATTATAGCCAACTGCAAATCAAAAATAATATGGGCCATTATTGTGCCTCCGGCAGACATCCCAACAACCTGAGGAAATGATGACTTCCTGTAGGGATGTCTCAACCTTTCATCTTTCTGAGACTGTTAGAACGGATACCACTTAGTTAAGGACAACACTGGTTATTTGCAGCAATGCAGAATTGGACCAGTACCAAGGCTGATGTGCACATCCCTGGTTCCTGCCTGAGGGCACATGGTGGGCAACAACCAAGGGACAAGGCTCTGACTAGTTACCAGTGGCTGAGATGAATTTGAGCACCCCATCACCCACTTTGTCGCTTTCTTTGCTGTGACACCCACAGAGCGATGGGTCTGCCCAGACCTGGGTCATGTGCGCAGTGTGCTATAGGACTGAAACAGCGCCCACTGCTGATGCCCGCGCAGGCCGAAGCTGGTTCAGGGTTACTTGTGTTCCCAGTCACAGGGCTCCTGGCCCGGTAGTTTGGCTTAGACTATTCTTATTTCAGCAGGACTAAGGCTGATATACATACTTCTTGGTCCTGCCTAAGGGGGGTAGGGTGCAAAAAAAACAGTGTACTACAACTTGGGGCCAGATGTAGGAAAATTCTGATTTGCGGCTCGCAATTCAGGATGCAGGATGGTGTCCCTGACACCATCTGCGACTCGCAAGGGGGTCGCAAAGGCCCACCTCATTAATATTAATGAGGTGGGTCGCAACTTGCGACCCCCTTGCGACTCGCCGCCCTCACAGGGATGGTGGCGTGCTGGAGACAGCAGACCGCCATGTCTGTGACTGCTTTTAAATAAAGCTGTTTTTTTTTGTAATGCAGCCCGTTTTCCTTAAAGAAAAGCAAGATGCATTACAAAATGACAAATTAAACGTTTCAGTTTCATTTTTTCAGAGCAGGCAGTGTTCCATAGGACCACTGCCTGCTCTGAAAAAAAGGTTTTCCAGGCCATTCACAAAGGGGAAGGGGTCCCATACGGACCCCTTCCCTTTTGCGAATGTGTTACCACCAGTGTGACACTGGTGGTAACTGCGCTTGCTTTGCGACTGCGTTCGCGGTCACAAAACAATCTTGCATTGCGCTGTGACTTGTAATTAGGAAGGGGAACACCCCTTCCTAATTGCGATTCGCAGTCCCGTTTTGTGAGTCGGTAACCAGGTTACCGACTCGCAAAATGGCGATTGGGCGTTGCGATGTGGTTTTTGCTGTTTGCGATGTTCAAAACCTTTCCTACATCTGGCCCTTGGTCCCCAATAACTACAAGTGGCTTATACAATTCAAGCATTCTAGCCATCACTTCTAAGTTTGGTGCAAAATCTAATGTGGCAAAGCATATGTGACGTTCGCCAAAAGATTCCATGCAGCTCTCTGGAGTTTGCACCCTGGCCTGGCTGGTGCTTTTGGAGATGCTGTAAGATCGCACCTTCTAGTCTTTGGAGGGGGGATGGGGGAATGCACCAGATGACAGGATTGGTTGCTCTCCTGTCTCTGACTTTACTGCAATCAATGACCCTAACATTCTAATGGGAAGCATCTGCAGTGATCAATGTTCACTGGTAAACATCTTAGAAGGTTACGTCGTGGGGGTTGTACCAAAACATTTTTAACTCAACAGTGGATCAGCCTAAAAAGTTTGAAAATCACTGCGTTAAAATGAGTGCCCTTTGCCACGTAAAAAAATACTACATTTCTCGTGCTTTTTGGGCAGCATTGCAAGGAGAGGGCCTGGCACACGAGCCCCAGCAGCCAGGAGCCAGGCAGCTGTGGAGGAGCGGTGCCGGACCGGGGTGGCCGCCTCGCGACAAGCGATCCCTCCGGTGGGGTGGCAGCTCCCCGACACTGCGTGATCGGAGTTTGGTACATGTCACCTGCAGCTCGCCCAAGGGCCCCCTCTGCCAGGATGTCCTGCGCCGTGAGAGTGGCGAGGACCAGGGGAGAGGGCAGGGGGGAGACTGATGAAGAGGGCGAAGGGCTCGTCCATCGGAGAGCGAGGCTGGTGGAAGGTCAGAGGAGAGGGAGGAGAGGGCAGGGGGTCAGAGGAGAGGGCAGGGGGTCAGAGGAGAGGGCAGGGGGAGACTGATGAAGAGGGCGAAGGGCTCGTCCATCGGAGGGCACGGCTGGCGGAAGGTCAGAGGAGAGGGAGGAGAGGGCAGGGGGTCAGAGGAGAGGGCAGGGGGTCAGAGGAGAGGGCAGGGGGAGACTGATGAAGAGGGCGAAGGGCTCGTCCATCGGAGAGCGAGGCTGGCGGAAGGTCAGAGGAGAGGGCAGGGGCTAAGAGGAGAGGGCAGGGGGTCAGAGGAGAGGGCAGGGGGTCAGAGGAGAGGGCAGGGGCTCAGAGGAGAGGGCAGGGGGGTCAGAGGAGAGGGCAGCGGGTCAGAGGAGAGGACAGGGGGTCAGAGGAGAGGGCAGGGGGGAGACTGATGAAGAGGGCGGAGGGCTCGTCCATCGGAGAGCACGGCTGGCGGAAGGTCAGAGGAGAGGGCAGGGGGTCAGAGGAGAGGGCAGGGGGTCAGAGGAGAGGGCATGGGGAGACTGATGAAGAGGGCGGAGGGCTCGTCCATCGGAGAGCACGGCTGGCGGAAGGTCAGAGGAGAGGGCAGGGGCAGAGGAGAGGGCAGGGAGTCAGAGGAGAGGGCAGGGGCAGAGGAGAGGGCAGGGAGTCAGAGGAGAGGGCAGGGGCAGAGGAGAGGGCAGGGGGTCAGAGGAGAGGGCAGGGGGAGACTGATGAAGAGGGCGGAGGGCTCGTCCATCGGAGAGCACGGCTGGCGGAAGGTCAGAGGAGAGGGCAGGGGGTCAGAGGAGAGGACAGGGGGTCAGA